>NC_134402.1:64746885-65034385 GCF_038048845.1 Mixophyes fleayi
CATGCCCAGTGGTTTTATACTTTTTGCCCTTATCATAGTAACACTAATTGAATTTTTATGCCGTAAAGTATGAATAACAGATAGGGAATGACTGGTTCATGGGGCACGGTGGCAATTGTCCTAAGAGTCTTCTCTCAGATAATAGGACCATCTGGAGTAGTATGAACAACAGCAAAGACTGGACAATAACAGACTTGTCAATCCTCCAGCCGTTACTGTTCTTGACTGCTCTTCAGCTACCAGACACAGGTAAGAGAATATGACTCATGTACTCACAGTTCAGATTGTTCAACCAATGCTGTTACATAATGAGCACACACTGCTCCTCCTGTCTAATAGGAATTTGCGGGCAATGGTACACACAGCTTGCAAAATACAAGTAATTATTATGTTTGTGCTACTCTGGTAAACAAATAATTACTTAGTATTTAATAAAGATCCTTTTATCTTCTAGGGATAAACATGTGGATGTTGTTGTATAATTTAGATTGAGGTAAAGTAATGCGTTCTTCATAACATGTATGAAAAGAGATAAACAGCAGAAGACCATTACCCAGAAACAATAAAAACCCATTTACAATACAGTAGGATTTAAACTCCTGTAGAGTAGCTGGATGTATTGAGGAAGTTCAGTGACGGGAACCCAAGTTTAGCGCACAGCTGAGCTCTGTGACATTTTCGTAGTCATCTAGCAGCCGATGGAATATTTTGTAGGATGTAATAGAATGGTGAGCATAAAGCGAATAAGGAACATGTGTATACCTCTGGTACATCGTGTACTTACTGAGTGGGCGAGCGCTGACACTCCTGGTGCCGTCTCTTTGTTGCGAAGTGTCAAATGTTTCAATAGTACAGAATATATAAACACAATGTTTCCATAAAGGACTAAATTAAGAGAAAAGTTTTGTTTTATTTTCAGATTTGTTACTGAAATGTTATGAATGAAGATGTAAACTGCAGAGTAAAACAAAGCATGCAAAGTGATAAAATGTGTTACATAAACATACATTGCATAATGTCTGTATATATTGTTCCCTATTTTTATTTTTAACTAGACCTCAAGAAAAATGTGTATTTTTTATGCATGAAGCATAGCACTGGATCCACAGGTGGCAGGGGCCGGTCCCATAGTGGGCTACCTTGGACTGGATCACTGGGCCACCTGCATTTTTTTTTTTTTTAATGTTCTAAAATGGGCTAAAATTTGCCAGCCCTCCCCTAACGGGGAGATGAACAATTCTGTTCTTTATTCAAATGGTTGAAAAAATTCAAATTAGTCCTCATCAACATTTATTTATATAGCACCAGCAAATTCTTTAGCGCTTTGCAATTGGGGACAAACACAGTAATAAACTATACTGGGTAATAGAGACAGAGAGGTTTGAGGGCCCTACTATCAAGCTTACTATCTATAGGTCAATAGGAGTACATACATGAGGTTAAATATACATATTGCATATTGGCTCAGACAGATTGCAAAGGTCAAAAGTGATTCGTATGCTATGTGATCCAGTCACACAGCAATGTTGGTCTGGGGTCAGAGGGTTGTTGTCTTGCGTGAATTGTGTAAAGGATAGTAATAGGGTAACCTAGTGAGGTTAAGAGGGTTGTTGAGGAAAATTATAAGCTTGTCTGAAGAGGTGAGTTTTCAGAGAACACTTGAAAGTTTGTAGACCAGAGGAAAGTCTTATTGTACGAGGGAGGGAATTCCACAGAGTGGGTGCAGCTCGAAAAAAAAGTCCTGTATATGGGAATGGAAGGATGTGAGGAGAGTGGAAGAGGGACGCAATCTTGTGCAAAACTGAGATCTTTTGGTGACAAGTGAGGAGATGTATGTTGGTGCTCTGTCAACGGCCTTGTATGTCAGCAGAAACATTTTGCATTGGATTCTATAAAAATCAGGCAATAAATGTAGAAACTGACAGAGTGGCTCAGCAGAGGAAGAATGAAGAAGGAGAATCAGTCTGGCCATTTTGTGGAAAACAGATTGTATGGGTTTTAGTGTGTTTAGGGAAAGACCAGTGAGAATTACAATAGTCAAAGCAGGAGGTGATGAGTGCATGAAGTTTTTGCAGTGCCATGTGTAAGATATGTGTGGATTTTGGAAAAGTTTTTTAGCTGTATTTATCATGATTTAGATATAGAGTCGATGTAGGGAACAAAGAATAGTTGTGAGTCAAGGATTACACCTAGGCAGCGAGCTTGGGGAGTGGGATTTATGGTCATGTTGTCAACAGAAATAGAAATGTTAGGTAGGTAACTTATGTTGGTGGGTGGGAAAATTATTAACTCTGTTTTTGAAAGATAGAGTTTGAGCTGGCGAGATGACATCCAAAATGAAATGGCAGACAGTCAGTAACGTGGGACAACACAGATGGGTGAGAGATCAGGAGAGGATAGATAAATATGGGTATCATCCGCATAGAGATGATTCTAAAATCCAAAGCAGCTTATTAGTTTTCCAAGAGAAGTGGTGTAGATAGAGAATAGCAGAGGACCTAGTACTGAGTCTTGTGGGACTCCTACTGATAAAGGAAGCGGAGCAGATGTGGATACAGAGAAATTTACACTGAAAGAATGATTAGAAATGTAGGATGAGAACCAGGATAGGACAGTGTCTTGAAGACCTAGGGATTGTAGGGTTTGTATGAGAAGAGAGTGGTCAACAGTGTCAAATGCAGCAGAGAGATCCAGGAGAATTAGAAGAGAGTAATGGCCTTTCTTTTTAGCAGTGATCAAATCACTGACAACCTTAGTCAACGCAGTATCTGTAGAGGGTTGTTAGCGAAAGCCTGACTGAAAAGGATTCAATAGGTTGTTTGCGGAAAGGAAACGTTTGATGCCAGTGTATGTAAGTCTCTGTAGAAGCTTGGAGGGGCGAGGGAGCTGAGAGATGGAGCGGTCATTTGAAAGAGTTTGAATTTTTTTTCCAGAAAAGGAGTCATCACCTCATGCCTGTATAATGACGGGAAGATACCAGTAGAGAGAGAGATTACAAATTTTAGTTAGAGGTGGAATGAGCACAGGAGACAGAGATCTACCAATTTGTGAGGGTATGGGATCAATAGGATAGGAGGCAGAGTAGGAAGATAAGAAGAGAGTAGATACTTCAGCTTCATTTGTGGGATCAAAGGAAGAGAGGGTGTGAGAGGGTGATGGGAAGGAATTAAGCCGATTGTTTGTCGAGGAGGATGATACCATTTCTAGTTGGATTTTTATCAATCTTGTACTTGAAGTAGGAAGCAAGATCCTGTGCACTGATAGTAGATGGAGGGTTTGGGGTGGGAGGGTTGAGAAGAGATTTAATTGTGTTAAATAGGCGTTAGAAAGTGAGTACTTGTTTTTTTGCAGTGATGAGGAACCTAACTTAGAGGTCTATTTATTATAAACTGTTAATGAGGCTGATTTTCTATTATTTATTGCAGCAAAAATTAAACAAATCACCTGTCATAGCAATTTATTATTAAAATCTCAACAAGTCACATTAGCGATACTCAGCTTCCTCAGCTACACTAGCCCGAAGCTGTAAGCTTAACAGAAGGTTAATTTACTGATTCGCCAGACCAGTCTGAGGGGTTACATGCATGCTTTGTCATTAAGTCTTGAGGCAGTGACTACATGATGTATAAGGCTATTCACCCTTTAATAAACAGATCATAGGAATCAGTGTTACCTCCAGGACACTCCAGCATAAAGTCAGTCAATACTCTTTAAACTTGCTCTAATATCTTTGTATATCCAACACTCTGTACACAGAACGTCTAAGAAACTACAGGCCTGTAACTCATAATCAGCTTCTGCATTGCTCACATCTCTCTCCAAAACACCAGAAAAGCGATGCGACAGATAACATACTGTCGAGAGTTAATGATACATAAACACTTTGTCATTTCATATGTTACTTATCTCAGCAATCTGGTTTTGCTACATATTAGTGTATAATAGTGTAGTTGAATGTTCCTATTTAAAGAGTGAGTATAGACAATTTTAGATATTAATACATAGTAAAGCCTGTATTACTAAATGAAATATAAAATAAATAAATCTTAAATAACAGATGTATTTTTACTGAACTAAATCAGTACCAGAAAGCTATCTGCTTCAGAAAGAGCAGCCATTGCTTTGGAGGGTGCTGATAATCTATCTTAAACTCCCACATATAAGTGTACAGGCAGAACTTGTGTGAATGGTTAGTCAGTCTCCTAGGTAACACACATTTTCTTTAGAGATTGTAGATATGGAGATTCAAACGGAGGCAATTTCCAGTCATGTCAAAACAAGCATAACTTGGGATTTGTAATTTGATAGTTCTATACTGTTTATGTGCTATGTCAGAACAACTTTAGACTGTGGTTACCATTTACTAACAAAGTGAAGCACCCATAGAAACCAATTAGCACTTACATTTGATTGACATAGTGTAAGATAGACAATGACCCAAACCATTATACCATGAGCAGTAGTGTGAGGTGGTGGCAGCAACACGAAAAACAGTATAGTATTCAACTGTAATGACAAAATAATGCCTACAAACTTATTTAGGTCTTTCTGTAGAGTCCATCTGTTGTTTATAGTATTCAAATGATAAAAATATGTTGTAACAATGATGCACATTGGAGAGACTTCTCCATTGATAGTTCTGTACGTTTTACTGCCTATAGAGAATGATGCAGGATTTAAAAGAACATATTACTGCACATTAAGTATATAAATTGAGCAAACATGTCTTGAACATACATGTCTGGCGAAGCTTATTAAACACGGGCAAACCTAGTTCCATAAGACTATAAAAAAAAAACCAGTTATGGGTCTATTTATTAATAGGCTCAAAGTCCTAGATACTGACATTTATTATCAGATTTAGGGCTTCTCCTTTATAACCTAAGTCCCTGGCTGATGAAGACTATCAGCAGCGGTAGCCTTGACATGGGGCCTCCAGCGAATCTTCCTCATGCGAAGCATGGGAAACACTATTTATCATAGACAGCGGTGGTACTTGAACCGCCGTTGCCCATGTTTAATAAGCTCTGCCAGACAGACTTGTAGCAGAGAAAGCTATCACCGGCAGGGCTTCTTAAATTGGGAAAAGCCTTAAATCTGGCAAAAACTGACTTTTTTGCTAGTTGATAAAGCAGACTCCTTAACATGTTAATATGTATGCTCTAGTGCTCTTAATCTCATGCAATAGTGGAAAATCTGTTGAGTATAAGTAAACATAGGATATAAGAAATCATCTCTTCGTTATAAGACTTTTTTCCGGTTAAGCCGTCTGTTTTCGCCGGAGATAGGCTTATTATAATTTACAATCAATTTATCAATGGGTTAACTTCGGAGATAGCACTGCTATCTCAGTTGTTAACCAAGTTTTTTGCTCTGTATTGCCAACCCCAAAGAGCTCTGGAGGCAGGAAAAATGTTCAATTTACCAAGTGGTGAAAAGTTACTCTTACCGTTGCCAGTCAATATCACCGTGGAGAGGAGCATCACTGAGCGGCCCCGGGGACATTCTCTTGTTATATTGGAGGGTAGAAGATTACAGCAATAGAAAATCTTCCATATCACCCAATATTAATGAACAGACCTCTATGTCAATAAGTAGACAAGCATATTACCACTCCCACTGAACCCTATTAGGCTATGTGTGTTGGATTTAAGTGTCATAAACTACTTTTACTCACTATGCTATAACATTTTATATTAATTGTCGAATTCTATTTTGGATATGTGCAGTTATTATATCTTATAATATAATTTAAAATATTGTCACTGGCCCTTGGGAGCAGATAAGTGGCCCCAATGCAGTCCCACATTTAATGAGAGTATACAACTGTGCCATAGAGCATGGCTTGGCAGCTCTGGCAGGTGTGGCAGAGAATCCTGGCTTGTACTTCTGTAACAGCTAAAGTCTAACCTTGCACTGTGGTGTAGCATGTTTGGAAGACACCAGAACTGTAGCTGTATAGAAAAGTTAGGCATTTTAATAAAGACAGACAGACTAATTTTATTCTGGTGTCAAATTCCTCACTTATGTGCTTTTAAGTGTAAATGCAAACTACCATCAAAAGAAAAGTGTGTCTGATGTACTAAATTAAATAACTACAAACTGTTCAAGCAAACTGAACGCCAAATCATCTGCTCATCTTTATGGTACATGCTGTCAAACAACTGTCACTGAAGCTTAACAGATAATCATGAGAATGCAACCTATCCATTCACTAGGAATCTGTGACGACATTGACACACTGAGTGTTATCACTGGTTCCGAGTGAATTATAAGGCTGTATTCCTAATATGGCTGACTGAAGGGTGTGTCGACAGTTAAGCTATTTACAGTATAGGGCAACCTGTTCTACGATGGAGAAAAGAGTAAAATCAAGATATGGGAAACTTAAAGCGCTACGGAATTTGCTGGCGCTATATAAATAAATGTTGATGATGATGACTTGTTGGGATACTTATCGATATTGGCCTTAAAAACTCCATTACTAATATTATGAAATATTGCACACCAAGGGTAATGGTGTCACAAGGTGTCCTACTGTTGGACGGGCTATACTTGTGCCAATCAATACAACAATATTTTGTGCTCCTAACTCTGTGTAAATGATATACTAGGATAAGGAATATTCCCTAATATGCCTATTTACCATCACACTGAGATAACAAAGATCTTCTATTACCGCTTATTGTATATCGTTATACTCAGCTCCCCGCTATTGGCTGGTAGCGGTAAGTATAGTCTTACTGCTTTGTCAACCAGTCCTGAATGCATCTATGCATGCGTGACCCATGATTCACCTCTGCCGGTTCACACATCAACCTTGACTTCCATTTATACTTACAACAAAAAAATAAAATAAAATGTTTAAAAATATAAAAAAAATTATAATATTTTAATACAATTTCGAAATGGAAAAAAAATTGCTTTATTTAAAAAAATATCCCCAGCATCACCATCCTGAAATGGTGATGGCCATAGTGATAGTAGTACTGCCACTGTCCTTGTTAAATAGGCTTATCCAAGCATGAGGAAGCTTTGCCAGAGAACACAGGCGATAGTTTTCTCTGGTGGGGTCTACCGCCGTCGATAACCCTTTGACAGATATGGTGAAGCCACAACTCTGGCAAAAGCAACCATTTTCAGCAAAGAAAGGGCTTTTCTCCCTTTCCAAAATAGGCCCCAAAGCCTGATAGTGTTATGAGTGACGAAAAATAATCTCTGTAATCTGGTTCTATTCTGATAACAAGTTACACAAATATCTACTATAATATATTTATTGTTCATACTAATAAAGCCACTTGTAGGGTTCACTGGGATATAATTGTTAAAGTTCTTTTTCTCTATAAATAAAGCTGTGTTTACATATCCGAGCAGGTAGCACTAGTTTGCAGCACAGAAAAATAACTAGTAGTGTTTTTCTTTAGAAACCTTTCATGGCAACAGAAGTAGAAACCCTAATTTTCCCTTCAGTCAAAACAAGTCTGCGTAGAAAACAGATTCTGCAAGACGTGTCTTCATCAAAATCCAGGTCCGATTCCAAACCACAAATTGCAATACCACTCATACAAAATGTCACTTGTTATGGAAATGTATTTTAAATTAAATTACAGTTTCACTGGAAATGTTTTGCAGACATGTGATTTGGGTATAGACTGGGGTTCTGAGAAAGACATTTCCTTTTTTACGTTATTTGGCCGTGTCAGAGGGTGCAGTCTGCCAGGAATCTTCTTTTTTAAAATATTATTTTAATTTTTACTGCCATTATTGTTATCGTTGCCCAAAACTTTCCTTGAAATAGGACTTAACTAGGGGAACTGCAAAGCATCCTGGTCCTGACACACCCGGCATAAACTGCGCTTTCCAAGCTTTTATCCCGATCTCTATAAATAGAGCAGCAATCAGCTCTGGTAAGACATTTCAATTGGACGCATTACCTAAATACAACTGAGGCACCTTTCTTGGGCTGAAGCTATATTCAGCCTATCAATTCATTGAGTGTTAAGTGCTTTGTGCCTCAGTGATGTCACAAAATGGCTGCCACGATTGTGCACAATTTAAGACAGTCAGACTGTCGACAGATTCAGTCTGTCCACGTTTACAATGTTGACATTGTGACTGTCCATAGTAGTGATGTTGACAGTCATAATGTTGACATTCAAAGGGCACCAACAATAGGCTGTGCCAGCCTGGGTGGGTGGTAGTATAGCAGAGGAACTGTAGTGTGGAATCCCTGCCACAATGACAGCCAGCCCCAGGCTGGTAAGGATGGGGCTCATAAATGTGGGTAAATGTATCAAGCTGAGAGTTTTACGGCGGGTTTGAAAAGTGGAGATGTTGCCTATAGCAACCAATCAGATTCTAGCTGTCATTTTGTAGAATGTACTAAATAAATGATAAGCTAGAATCTGATTGGCTTTTCAAACCCGCCAGAAAACTCTCAGCTTGATACATTTACCCGTAGGACTCTTCCCACACCCCTGGGCGGTGAGTGTGGGGTAATAAAATATATTTTTATAATAAAAACACAATTTCTTTGTTGCTGCATTACAAGTCCCAACAAAGCCATGGCTGTCAGGGCATGCTGACACTTGGAGAACCACAAGTGCCAGCTTGCCCTAGCATCCAGGGCCCACCGGGAACTGTAGTATACCAAGACAGAATTTAAATAAACCACACACCTCATTTCCAAAATAATTTTGTTGGGAAAAAACAAACAAAACAAATCAGTAATACTAAATTCCTGGTTCTTCATCTGTAATCATTCCAATGGTCCGTGGTTGTCCCAAAACAATACCTATTAAAATTATTTCAATGGTCCATGGTTGTCTCCCCAAAAAATATTCGTGATTCACCGTAGCCAGAATGACCACATCCCTCTTACACAACCTTGTTCTAAACACAGATTAGGAGATTGTCACATTCCCAGCCATGCTCAGCTTTTCAGAATTTAACAAATATAAGATATCAATAATTTTCATTGACTATGAAAACTCACATGGCCCAATTAGAGAGATACACGGAAACATTCACGTGTACAAAAACCAGACTATTCTTATTTAGATGTTTCAGAGCTAGAATGGACAAATAATATCCACCTACGTTGTTAAATCATAATAACATTTAAGTCCACTAAATACATCCTTTGCACTTCCCCAGCTGCGGCTGCTGTCACAACATTGTGTCTTCTCCCACTGGGGGAATGTGATTTAAGGATGATTATTGTGAGCCTCTTCTGTGTGTAACACATGCAGACACACGTGCTGCAGAGTCTACTATCCAAAGCTTTATTTGCAATCATTATACAAAGACGGACAAAAGACTGAGTCATGTCAGGACTGAATAAGAACTCTATAAAAAAGGAAAGCAAACGCACATATCAGGAAAATTGTTTAGATTACAATATGCTATTGAATATTAGAGACTAATATTAAAGGAAGTTCAGAATTTCTATGTAGTAATGATATGTATGGTAAGGTTATTATTTTTAAAGAAAAAAATAAAATGTTTTGGGACCTCAAAAAAAAGATATGTGCAACTCAAAGCACTCTCCAAATAGGAGCCCAAAATAAAGATACCGCAGTTCTTATTACCAACGTGGTGTTGAAAACGATGATGAATGCAGTATTAAAAACAGAATAAATAAATAAATGCCTTAAGCCCTTATAATAAGTAATCAACACCAGCGTTTTGCCCGTAACTGGTTATCACTAAGGCAGGAGCAATATGAACCCCTAGCACCAGGCTGGGCAGCTCACACTCTAACACGGAGACTATTTGTCATTATGTGAAATCAGCCCCTGTTTGTTCAACATAGAGGGAATGAACTAGGGAAATCAGACACACAAAAAATGTATATCCCCACGGGTGAACGAGTCCTGAACTGAATAGCACTGGGGCTCAAACTGGCATCCAGTCATAAAATCATTAAGTATTTTTGTGGAACTACAAGTCCCATCATGCCCTCCTAAGAAGAGTATCTTAGATGTAGCCTACTCTAAATAGGTCACATCTCCAGGGTATGTGCTACACTTACATGTACATAGTTTGTGCCCCCGATCCGCTTCTCCAGGCACAGTGGGCCACAAGTGCAAATTGTGTCTAACTAAAAACTCTGCTTTGTAATATGGTACATACTCAGTAAAACATAGCAGATTTTTGCGGCCTGCAGCTATACTTATAATTTTTTTACGGATTTTTTTTTAGCATGTGAGTGATAAGTGGAAACAGAGAAGACCATGACCTTATCTGTGAGGAGTTTGTATGTTCTACCCGGGTTTGCGTGGGTTTCCTCAGGGTGCTCCGGTTTACTCCCACACTCCAAAAACATACTGGTAGGTTAATTGGCTGCTAACAAAATTGACCCTAGTCTGTGTGTCTGTTTCTGTGTGTGTGTGTGTGTTAGGGAATTTAGACTGTAAGCCCCAATGGGACAGGGACTGATGTGAGTGAGTTCTCTGTACGGCGCTGCGGAATTAGTGGCGCAATATAAATAAATGGTGATGATGATAACACATGCCCCAGGTGAAAAGTCCATAGACCTGTCAAAGCATGTATCTCTGTGTTTCTGAAGCCCTAGCCCGGAACTTTGTCACTTCTGCTTGAGCCATGATGTCCATTTGGAGAACCCCCAACTCTTATCTTATTTTATCAGTAACTGGAAAAACTCCAGGAGAAAACAACCTGAATCAATCTAATCACGGCTGAAGTAATCGGCTATTACATTCTGCTTGCTTGCTACAGGGAATGCTGAGAGTGACTTCAAGTCTTTCTCTGCCCAGGACATGATTTTTGCTACGTCCACATTTAAGGTCCAGGTTCTGGTATCTCAATTATTTATAAAGGTTACCACTGTCCATTTGTTTGAGAATATTCTGAAACACTTTCCTTCTACAAAGATGAACGTGCTGAATTTCTTTCCACACTGCTCTCATTTCCAATACACTTACGTGAAGGCTTTTCTAGCTTTGTGGCCATGTACCTTGTGCCATTGCCCCCAGAAGGTGGGCTCCCCAACCTGAGATACTGGGGTCTGTTGCAAGTATCATCCATTGTGGCTCCAAAAGTGGAAAACTTTGGTTTCTGCCAACACATGGGAGACATCCTGGTGGCATGATTCAGAGACTTCTGCTGTGAACCTACATTTGTAGAATTTCCAACTAGACATCTTACACACGGAATGATCCTTATGGTGGAAGAAAACATCCCCAACAAAAGTAGCCCCATTCTATCTTGTAACAGACAATGCTTTCTAAACTCCCCACCACAATGCTGTCATCCAGATTAGGCCATATCTTAACACCTTGTTTTCTTAATTCTGCTATCAGAGCGACTAGCACTCTAGTCATAGTTCTTGGACATGTTGCCAGCCCTAAGGGCAGGCAGGTGATCTTAAAGTGTTGCCCCAGGACCTGAGAAATATTTTAGGATGAACTGCAACAAGGATATGAAAATAGGCATCTTGGTGGTTTATGGATGTGAGAAAATCTCCTTTGATGACGGTCATGAGGAAAGAATCCACAGATTCTATGCGAAAATGTCTGGTACAAACAAACTTGTTGAGCCTAAATAAATCTAGAATTGAGGGACAGGCTCCTGATGACTTTCTGACAAAGAAGAGCCTTGAATAGAAACCTGTGTCTTCTTGACCTGCAGGAACAAGAGAAAATACCTGATGCCTCTTTAATGATTGCAAACTGTTTGCAAGACTAACAATTCTATTAAAGTTGAGTCCTCGATTAGACAAAAAAGTTCTCCTTGGTACACTGCTGAAACTCTATATTGTACCCGTTCTTACAATGTTTAACATCCATTTATCTGTGTTAGAGTGGGTCCATACTCTTACCTACTGTGTGATTCTGCCCCAAACTGGTATTAATGGGAGCTTCTGATTGGACCTTTCTTTTTTAAGTCCCAAAAGGACTGTTTGGATCTAGAAAGCATAACTGTCTTTTGCATGGTCTCCCTGGCTTAGAGCTTCCCACTGCTAAGATGTGCTGACAAGCCCAGGAAGTGAACTTAGCCCTTCTATCGTGTGGCAAGCAGTTTGTTTTACCCCCAGAAGACATGTGTATGTCACTGTCAAATCTGTCTCCAAAGAGCAGGGACCCTTCAAATGGGAGACTAGCTAGATTATTCTTAGAATGAGTATTTGCTGCCCAAGGGTACAACCGGAGAGCCACTGCTGTTGATTACATTGTCCTTGCTGAGAAAGCAACAGTATCTAAAGATGCTTCACATAGCTCTTCCTTTGTCTCAAAGACTCTCTTGTCCAGGCTAAAAAGCTCTTTACACTCAGAGGGCTTAGTTTTTCACTTTGGGTGAGAACTCCATGCTGTACCACATAGACACCTCCAGGCTGGATTGTCAAATGCTTATCACGGGCCCCACAACTCCATGCTGTTGAAGCCTGCTGACCTTTCTCCTTTCCACAGGCCCCACAACTCCATGCTGTTGAAGCCTGTTGTCCTTTCTCCTTTCCACAGGCCCCACAACTCCATGCTGTTGAAGCCTGCTGTCCTTTCTCCTTTCCACAGGCTCCACAAGACTACTTGAAGACTCTGGATACTGCTAGCTACAGAAAACAAAAAACTACATACACTACCTATTACTAGAAACAGGAAAAGACATGGGGAAGAGCAGGAACTACTTATATACCATCAGGGTGTGGGGTTTTTATCCAGTCTCTACCTAAACTGGAAAGAGATTCTATTCATAGTAATGGCTTCCATGGAGGATTGAAGAGGAAACACGGATCCAAGTGTGGATTAGTTTGAGGCTCAAAAACCACTTTGATGTTGGTAAATGCGGTTGGAAGGTGATCACAGGTCACTGTGTATAGTTATCGTCAGGCCAAGAACATTAGAGCTATAAGCATTCTCTTTAAAATACATTGTTGTGAAAAATAGATTTGTGACCCTGTTGGCACAGAATTTGCATCCCTCTTAATTATCCTTAGAATAATGGTAGCAGATAGCTTTTAATATTAGACTCTATCATTCAATGATAAGTCTCTGGGTCGGTACATAATCAAGGAAACCTCCTACTGTATGTCCAAAATTATTACAGTGGTGATTTATCTAGAATTTAGACCAACCTGGATAAATTAAAATAACTTGCAATAATGTAGAGATAGTCAACTGAACTCAAATTGTAACCTGATGTTGAAGTATTTACAGTAACAAAATAACAACATACAATCCATTTAATAAAGTTGGGATAAAATGATAGAATGAGAGAAATTACCAATAGCACACTCACCTTCATAAACATACTGAATCCTGTCTTGAGTAGGTCGGTTAGACCAGATGACATGTGCTCGATATCCTTGGGCTCTTCATGATCAGGGTGAAAGATCTCTTCAACGATCTGCCTCAACAGGGGCTTGTATGATGCCTGTGAAAACATGGTTACAATTACTTTGCAACGCCATTCTAGCACACTGCCTGATAGATGGTAAAAAAGATAAATCTAATACTGTGAACATTTTTGTTGTATCCCATTACTATTCACCTTAAATTAAACAGAGTTCGAAAACCAAACTATCCCCTGTATTTCAGTTATGTAGCATTATAAAAGCCAAGCTTAATTAGCATGTGCATTTGTTAAGAACACAAAGACAGAATGTTTTTAAATGGAGCTTAATTAAATAAAAATGTCACAATGCTCAGGATCGCAATAGTAGAGGGAGAAATAGGAAGGTATTATAGATATCTTCCTATGTATTCTCAAGCCCTCACCTTCCATAGCTGCAGCAGGGCTGCTGAAGCCTCTGAGAGACAGAAAAAAAATGGTTTATTATTTTAATAAATCATTTTAAAGTGTTATTATTATTATTAATCTTTTTTTAAACATTTTTTAATTGAAAGTGGAACTAGGTAGAACAGGTACCCTGCTCCAATACTTGTGTGTGAACCAGCAGTGCCTGGTCACATATGTGCAGTGGAAACCAAATTGGCTGCCAAAGGGTAAGCGTTCTTTTATCCATGCTAGCCAATATCACTATGGTGCTGATTATTGCAGTGCAATGGTAAATTGCAGTAATACATAGATATCTATCACTGTGATAAGCAGCGATAGGAAACTAGTTCTAGCCTTGCCTGATAATAAATAGACCCCATAGTTTCGGATGATATGAAGTTAAGTAAGCAGTCAGGAAAGCCAGTATAATACCAGGTTGCATTAAAAGTGGTAATGTAGAATAGATCACTGGTAAGACCTCCCCCTGAGTACAGTGTACAGTTCTGGAGGCCATAACTTCAACATACATTAATAAAATAGAAAATCTGCAGATCATGACTACTAAAATGGTCATGGGCTGAATAACAAAACTCATCTGGAAAAAAAATCAAAGCGCTGTTACATGGAGAGCTTAGGAGAAGGAAGAAATAGAGCTGACTTATTCAAACACATCAAAGATAATACTGCCATTCAGGAGGGCATGCGCAGAAGCTTCGTTATGGCCGTCATCAGCTGCTTTACTGATGCAGCGTCAGCGCCGGCGTGCCGACCCCTACCCTAGTTTATTAACCATTCAGTGAATCCAGAATCCAAATTCATTTGAATAACCTCAGATCTTTATGAATTTGAGACTAATTGGTGCAAAGTCATTTTAATGCATATTACTTCAACACTATCAACACAAGCTATATATTATTTAACGTTTATATATACCAATGTCTGTTAAGTTTTAAACGGAATAATATATACAAGACAATTTTTTGGCCTCAAGTGCACACAAAAACCCTTCTTTTTATCTCTCTTTTTATGGTTCAACAGTAACACAACTTAAAACAAAACACTTCAAAGTGTGAGGTGTGCATTTGTTATCATTCAACATTAAACACAGGCACTTCTCTGTGACTGGTATTTAAACAAAACATGACAGCCCTGAGCAACATCATAACAAATTATACAGATTAGGTAAATCATAAAACAACCACAGGTGTTTTGGGATCAGACGCTGCACTTCAACAGTAAAGTTGACTGTTTATCATGATTTTCTTTCACCCAATGCACTTTGTTTATGTTATTTGGACAGACATGAGATCTGAAGTTGTAAATTATATCCCTGGCCTGTCACTGCCGATACCAGTGTACATGTCATAAATAAACATATACAGTTTTCTCACCGGGAGTGCCTATTGTAGCTATTAGTGTGTATCCTACTGTTTTTACGTTATGTACCCTGAAATACTGTACAAGTTGACTGTGTACAACTAGGATCTGCACTGAGCGGGAGCTGATATTCTTCAAGATGCATCCAACCAGGGTGTAACCCTTCCCCATTACCTGTGCATTCTCTCTGTATCAAACTGAGCATGTGCCACTTCAATAGTGTCATAGGCCTCTCAGCCCACAGACAGCCCCCACCAACAATTAATATGCAGTATGCATAGGGGCAAAGTGGCTGGAGGAAGTAAATAATAAGACTGTGGGCAAAGTTTTGCTGCTTCTTTTCTCTAGAACGTTATGGGGTGAATTTATGAAGCTGCGGGTTTGAAAAAGTGGAGATGTTGCCTATAGCAACTAATCAGATTCTAGTTATTTGTTTAGTACATTCTACAAAATGATAAATAGAATCTGATTGGTTGCTATAGGCAACATCTCCACTTTTTCAAACCCGCAGCTTGATAAATTTACCCCTATGTGTGTATTTAATTGTAGAACATGATTAGGCTTAAATATTAGGGGCAGATTCAAATCGCCTCAATGTCCAGCTGCACACACTGTCGGCTAATACAGAATACTGTCGGGTACAGAACGTTTTGCTTATTTTCCCTTGCAAAAACTCAGTGAGGTGACGCAATGTGACTCCGGATCAGTACATGGAGACATATCGCGTCACCTCATGGCAAACTGCATCTGCCCCTTATAGTTAGAGGTTGCAGATTTGCATGACAGGCAGACTTAATTGTTAACGTCTTCCGATATTTCTTTTCTTTTGTGCAGGATGACAGAGGAAAGTTGTACCTAATCAGATGTCTAACCTACTGGTGGGTGTATACGAATAATGTTCCCAGCTGTCAGAAATCATTAGTGTCATGTTCTGTTACAGTGCATGTATTTTTTCATGGTATGTGACGCTTGTCTCCCAAATTGTACAGTGCTGTAGAATTTGTTGCTTCCCCGTAGAGATATATATGTTAATTTAAAGAAATCTATGTCTACAAAAATATGCTTCAAGCAATACTTACCTTATCATCAGTGTGTAATGGGAGACAAAAAAAAACAAAAAATATTTGCACATTTAGACAAAACAATTGAATGCAATAGATTGTAAGCTTCTGAGCAGGACCCGTTTACCACTTTGTTAATTTTATTACAATTATTACCCTTTATTTATAGGGGTTTGTAGCACCGTACAGAGGGCAAACAACAAGACATACATGGTATAACACTACAATACAGTAAACAGATAACACTACAACTCACAACACAGCCGGTCTTATTCTATTTCATGAGTTTGTTCCCAATTGTAAAGCACTGTGGGGAAAGCCGGTGCTATATAGTTAAATATTAATAATAACAATCATTCATAACAGACAAATAGATAAAATGTGTCTGACATATGCTTAAACTTTCTACTTATTTTATTAAAATGTTTCTTTATTAAAAGCAGATTTTTTTTTCAAACTAAACAAACAGTAATATAAAAAATAGCCAAAGTTTTATACACTGGATTGTAATCTAACATACACATCATAAAACATGACTTGAAGCATTAGTCTAAAAACCAACAGGATGTATGTGGGTGATCCATATACTTGCCATTCTAATCTCTGGAAATATTTATGATAAAGTAGGCGCTAACTCCACTGGTCTGGTGGATCTAGTAATCCCCATGAGGTCAATGCGTGAAATTTGGAAGAACCAAACTAGACAATAAGGGAGGAGGAGGAGGGGTAATGGGAAAAGGAAGGGGGGGAGAGGACCAGGGACAAAGAGTTTAATAACTGATGGTGTGAGCCAAGGGGTAGAACCAGTTACTAAAGCTGGGTACACACTACACGGTTTTCGTCCAATAATCGGCTCAATCAGCCGACATACGACCGCTCGTTCAAAAGTCGGGTCAGTGTGTGTAGTGACACGATGGTCGAAAGTCTGCCCAAATGGACGATTGTCGCCTCATTTGGTTGGTCGTACCGTTTAATATTTTCGTTACAAACTCGTTTCCGCTGTGTAGTGTGTATAAACTTCCCATCGATCCACAACAGTGAGTATGAAATTACAGTCATTGCTCACGACAACACGGCTGTAAAAAGTCGCTAAAGGGAAGTCCGCTCTTCCCTTTATCGTCCTAAACAAGGCTAGTGTGTATGCAGTCCATGGACCGAGCGATCGGACCGTCGGTCGCATGTAAAATCGCTCGGCATAAAAAGTTGGTGAAAATTTTTGTGGTGTGTACCCAGCTTTAGAATGTAGACAGGGTAATTGATCAGAACACAGATCTCGACAGTTAATCTCTGTTACATATTGTAACATACATCTAAGTATTTTTACATTTTCAACCTAAAACTGCAACATTACAATTTTATTACACAATATGTACAACATACATACAGTATAAACGTATAAATACCAAAATAACACAAAATTTACAGTCTATGCTCACCTTTCCCTAATGAACAACTCGCTATAAGTGTCTGAAACGGTCTATACACTAGGTATTGGGAAAATGGCTTAATTGTATCACCAACTGTTGGCCACAACTGGTAATGTAAAATCCTTACAAAAGAAAATTACTTTCAAAGAAAGATATATATATATATATATATATATATATATATATATATATATATATATGGCTAACACTTCTGCTCACCTTTATATATACACGCACATAAAAACTAGAGATGCTCACTGACCCCCGTGTTTTGGTTTTGGATCTGGATTACCGTCGTGTTTTGGTTTTAGTTTTGCCAAACCGCCCTTGCGTGTTTTGGATTTGGTTTTATTTTGTTTTGTTTTGCTATTTTGTTTAAAAATCAATGTTTTTGGGCATAAAATAACCAAATTTAGTGCTCCACCTGTTTCTTGGATAAGTAATGTAATTGTAAAGCTATATAATTATGAAAAAAAACAGTTTAATTCCTGGTAGGCTGTCATTAATTCTACACACAAACCAGATTGTCTTCCTCTCCATCTATGCATATTGGCAATGCAGCCATCGTCTTTGGGTGTATATTACACTCTACACTTATAGTTAAATATCTAAAGAAATGGACAAAGGCAGTTTGGTTTCTGTCTCTATAGGCCCCCCTCCACTTGTATAAAAGAGTAAAAAATTCAGCCGTTATAGACTGTACAATATTAATTGAAATGGACAAAGCCAGTAGGGGGTCACCCTACCCTTAATGAGAAATTGCCAAAACAGCAGCCTTTCAAGCGGTACGTGATATGGAAATGCCACAAGTCCCTTTCCTCTTTGGGGGTAGATTGCACCCTACAGTTAAATAGAAAGTTTTAAAAAGATGTTATTGTCATCATCTTCAGCTTCATCCTCACCCTCATCAGTATGTACCTCATCATCACAGACTATCAATTCATCGCCGCTTGAATCCGCCATTAGAGAACAGTCAGTGCTTGGATGTCTTTGATGGTGAAGGCCTTCCTCGTGGAAGATGTAGTTCATTTTCATAAACATTATTTTCTCCACATTTTTTGGAAGTAACCTTCTACGGCGATCACTGACTAAGTTTCCGGCTGTACTGAATACTCGTTCAGAGTACACACTGGAGGGTGGGCAGCTTAGGTATTGCAAAGCAAGTTTGTACATGGGTTTCCAAATGGCCTGATTTTCTTCCCAGTAAGGAAAGGGACTGTCTGACATTTCCATATCAATTACCTCTTGAAAATAATCCTCCAAAATCCTTTGCATGTTAATAATCGGATTGGATGGAGTTATGGGCAAGGTCACACATTTTTTTGAAAAATCTTTCAAACCAGCCCAGATGTCAAACTGTTGTGGTCTGCCACCTGCGTCATCCCTGCTTGTGTTTGGAAAGTGCATATTGGTGCCAGAACCTCACCTGCCACTGGTGCCACACTGCTGCAGGACTTACACAATCAACCGCATCCTCATCAGCGCCCTCGTCGGATACCCAAATCTCCCCCACATCCTCTTCTAAAGACAAAGTGTCATCCTCACTTGTGTATCACCGGCTACACTCGGGCTGTTCAGGCACACATCAGCAGAAATGCTGAAAGTGCCCTTCTTTATGGGTACACTATCAGAATGGTCACCATTACACATACCACTGTTGGATGGACTCTTCACAGGGATTGGTGTCATTTCTGATTCAAAGCATACATTATCCTCTAATGCCTTACTGTTTTTTTGCAGCTCGGCTTTCCCGCGTAACAGTAGTTGTGCACCACTTTTAGACTCCAAATTACTTGGTCTTGCTTGCTCACTAGTGACTTTACAAGAAGAGGGCTCAGTAATATTTTTAGATCTGGCAGTAATAGAGAAAGGCTCCATTCTTTCTTTGCCACTGCGTGTGTAGAATGGCATGTTGGCAATTTTTTTTTTTAATCGGCAGTTAACTTTTCCTCAGTTACACTTCTTTTTCGCTTCAACACGGTACATTATTTTTTGGTGTGTGTTTTTTCCCCTGATTTAAAAAGACTATGTACTTTTACATCGCCTTTCCCACATGAAGTACTGGGAACATACCATCAGGACTGGTGACAGAACCTGGTTGCTGATTCTGCTCATATGTGGACTGCTTTGAATCCATTTTAATGAGCCCAAAGCACTTGTAGTGCCAAAAATTGTATTAGATAGATACTGCTGACAAAGATGACCTTTTTGGACAGACAGATAAATTAGTGTAAAACACTGGGGAATATTGGACACCCCAAATCACTAGTAGTGCAAAATATTGTCTTATATAGATACTGCTGACAAAGATGACTTTTTTTGACAGACAGAAATATTAGTGTAAAACACTGGGGAATATTGCACACCCCAAATCACTTGTAGTGCAAATAAATTCTAGAAATACTGCCGACAAATATCACTTTTGACAGCCAGAAAAATTACTCTAAAACACTGTGGGAATATGGGAGACCCCAAAGCACTTGTAGTGCAAACAAATTGAAAAATAAGCCTCCTCTATCCTCCTGTCTTGCTGCTCTAACAAATTCAAATAGAATTGGATTTAATAATATAATTCAATAGTTTTGAAATGAAAGAATAAAAGAAAGAATAAGGTGTACAATTATTGCTCTGTCCCTGCGCTAATACAGCCTCTGACCTAACCCTGCTCTCTCCCCCTCTGTCAAATGGCGATGGATTGCTGTGGATGCCGGTATTTATGCTTTTGAAATCTCGCGAGAACCGAGCTCAGAAATACGAATACGTCACAATGACATTTTGCCTCGATTTCGATTCCGAATGGGCGGGAGACTACTCAGTCTGCTCGGCTCGGTACTCGGATAGGCGAAATTCAGATGGATTCGGATCTCGGGGAACCGAGCCCGCCCATCTCTAATAATAACTGACCACATCAAATTTGTTGAGAGTGCAAGTAGAGTTTATCATAGAAGGTAAAAGAAAGAATTGGACATTTCAAGTGTAAGGCCATCTTAACCAATTAGTAAGTTTTACTATAATGCTTCCTCACGGACAGTAGCAATAACTAACTTAAAGGTCTAAGCTATGTTCTAGTTTCATAAAGAACAATATCTTTCTAGTTAAACTCGTTCCCCCCACCCACCCCCAATAACAGGGGATTCACACTGCCCACATAACACTAGTAGATTGAACGGCCCCCTTCCTAAGCATCATTCACCTGATGTTGGGTATCAGATATAATATAATGGTTTCTATGACAACCAGCCAGAACTAGTAAAATGACATAATTATTACAGGAACATATAAGTAGTTATGTCTTGAAAAGTGTCACAGTTATGTATTGGGTTGTATGAAATGGCACTATTATTTAATGCTGAATGGTTATTGAAAGTGGGGCTGAGTAGGGGGCAGTGCGGCCTATTCATTTAGTGAGGGGCTGAGAGAGAGGTAGGAGAGTCCTATTTACTAAAAGTGAATGTAGTTAATTTAATTTCAGGGCTGGTTGGGGGAAAATAGTTGTATTTATTAAATGTAAATGCTATTCATTTCTTGCCAGGGCTAGTTGTGGGGAAATAAGCCTATTTATTAATTGTGAATCTAAATGTAATATATGAGTTTATTAGGGGAAAATAAGTGTAATCCCCGTCTCTGTGTGTAGACGCGGGGTGCATGGGAAAATAATGCTCCTCCTCACATGTTCTTCTGTCCTGGCAAGCTTGTGGGTATGGCCATACATGACCAGAGGGCCCCTCTGGTCATATACGTATGTTACGTTTGTAGAGTTATGGTGCAGTTTAACAGAAATAACATTAAACAATAATTAACAGACAAAACAAAAATAACTTTTGTGCTCCATTCCAGCACAACACTTGCGTTGCAAATAATAAAGTAAATGTGTGTCTCCTGCCTCCTCCAGCACAGTGTTTAAATGGTTATCACGGACATGGTTACAGCATACATCTCCTTTCTCCCGGAGCACAGATCTCAAGCATTTCTCAAAATACAACTAAGACAGTTCACATCTCCTCTTTCTCATACTTGCCAACCTTCTTCAGCTCTCTTCCGGGAGCCTGCCAGTGGAGGTGGGTGTGAGGGGGGCGGGGCGGTCAAAATCGCGGCATTTTGGCCCCACCCCCCAAACGCCGCAATTCATCGGGAATCGCGGCATTTGGGACCTAATTCTGCCCACTTCACTAGGAAGTGGGGCACTTCCTAGTGAAGTGGGCAGAATTCGGGAGATTGCCACACTCACCCGGGAGTCCGGGAGACTCTCGCAAAATGCGGGAGTCTCCCGGACATACCGGGAGAGTTGGCAAGTATGCTCTCTCTCCTGCACCTCTTAGACTGCTGGTATAGTTACAGTCACAGAATAAACAGTTCAATTGCACAACATCAATGTTACATTACATACCAGATTCTTCTGATCATAGTAGTTCCACAGCTACCACCAGTTTAGCCACTCTCCGTTCTCTTTCAGCAGGTATATTTTAGGCTGTCTCTTCTGCCTCCTGCACATGCAGGCTTCTTACACTCCAGCCGTCATCTGGATTTCACCCTCTCATTTTTTCAGTGCACTCGCTTAAATGCTGACATGCAGGGGCGCCAAAGGAGGGGTACAAATTACCCAGGCTCAGACCTGCACGGGGGCCCCGGGGCCCCACTGGAGCTCTATAGTTAAAAATAAAAAAATCTTTTTTTTTTTTTTTTGCTTGCGGGAGTCGCAGGGGGGCCAGGTACCAGCGAGGAGCATGGCCAGATCTAGACCTGTGCTGTGCAGTGGAGAAAAGGTAAGAAGATGTGACCTCAATCTATAGTGTGCCTCATACTTTGGAGAAATTTTTATTTTATTCTGGAAACCTAGGAGTTGCTTCACTAAATAGGCCGATAACGGCAGAAACTGAGCTGCAAAAGCTCTGTTTCGACCTTCATCGGCTGCTTTATTGTAGCAGCTGCGAAGCGCGAGCTTCCCAGACAAAAGTGGTCTTCGTGCCATTTCCGGCATGAGTGGTGGGAGTTCCCGACCCTTGCTCTATGATATGATTGGCCAAATTAGAATTCTCTCCCTCTTGATGCAGGGTTCTGCTTTTCAGGCTTGTGAATTGGTGGCACATTTGGCACACTGATGTTGTAAATCTGTATGTAAATTAATTTGTAATAATTTTAAGTAACTTAATTTCTTACTGGTCGTAATTACATTTTAATTAATGGATTTAAGGTTTTCTTATATTAACTGGAGCCAGTCCTTCCATGTTGTTAAGTTGAAATGTGACCCCCATATTGTATTTATCTTTTTGTTGTGTAAAAGTGTTGTTCCAACTTAAGGGACGGTTGGGACATATTTCTCTCTCTTCATTTTCCTTGAGTGCTTCATGTTAGGGAAGATGGGAGGAGTATGTAGGTGGTTGGAGGGAGGAGCTAGTTATGTACTCCATGGCCACACCCCTTCTGTTGGGACTGAGCTTCTCACAAAAGGCCCTTCAGAATTTCCAACTCCAGGCCCATGTGGCCCTTAAGTTGGCCCTGAGTGTGTTGTTTTTGTGTGCCTGTGATAGAGAAATTGTGCACTTTAGTGGTGTAGAGCAGCGGTGGCCAACCTGTAGCTCTAGAGCCACATGTTGCTCTTTGAGCTTTGAAATGTGGCTCCTGTCTAGGAGCATCAACGAGTGTAGTTGTCCAGGCGCCGACAGGGGTAGATTGGAAAATATACAGCTGCTCGACTGACTGAGAGCAGCCACGTCTTGTGACTTCCTCTGGACAAGGCAGAGAGGCCACAGTGTCACAGACAATCCAATCAGGGAAGGAGGAGGACAGAGTGTAGTGTACTCTTCCTCCTTCCTCTGTGCAGGCAAGTAAGGGCACGTGAGATCTGATGGCATGTGAAGAGGCTGAGGGGCATGTAATGAGATGTGATGGTATTTGGGGAGATATGATGGAATATGTGTAGTTCTGTAGACAAAGGGGGAGGTTGATTGGCATCTATGGAGTATATGAGAAGGACTGATGTCATGTATGGGGCATGTGGTGAGATTTAGTGGCACATGGGAAGGATTTTATGATTATTCTGAGCATTTTGGCAATGTGTTGGATATTTTGTTTTTTTGCAAGATATTGTAAACTATGTTATATTTTCAATGAATTTGTTTACAGTATGGATGCGCATGTTTGTACTGGGTAGATGTATATGCACAGACATAGAAAAGGTAAAGCTCTTTGCAGTACCTATAGATATTGTTTGGCTCTTGATCTATGACTGGTTGGGCCACCCCTGGTGTGGAGACTGTGGAGAGTGTGTCAAAATTCACTGTACAGTTGATGTGTAAAATATTTGTGCTATATAAATAAAGAGAAATAATAATAAAATGAGAGAAAATTCCTCATGGCACATGTGAATTTACACTTATTTGCATAAGTTGCCATGTATGTTGTCATTGGTGATTCTGCTAATGTGTATTATTAATGGAGATGGCTGAGTTAAATGCCTGAATTGTATATATTTGCAACATTTCCCAGATAATAAATGCTATTCTTAAAATCCAGTTACATCGTTGCTGTAAAGTCCATTCTAGTCAAACTGGAGTTTGGTCAAGCGTTTGCTGGGTTGATGCTTTGAAGGTCCTATACCCACTGGCGTTTGATTTGCCTTAAAAAAAGCCAATAAAACTAAATGTCAAACTAACGCATTTGATCTGCAGTTGTAATTGCTGTTTTACTCTCGTCGAGGAGGTTATTGCAGGATGATTAGGCTTCCTCAATGCATTAATTTGTGGTAAAAAGCAATTGAATGGTTCAGGAAGCTTTTGGAAAAACGAACCAATGCTGCATGCTAACGGATGAGAGTAATGGTGGTTTCTAGGTTCAAACCCTTTTCCATGTGTTCCACTAGAATTAGAAACTCTAGTACAATGCACAAAATTGACGCCAGTGGATATGAGCTCTAGTTTAACTGCTTCCCATCCCACTCAATGGTCAGCATTGCTGCTGGGGTCATGAGTTTAATGCTGTGTAGACTTTGTACATTCTCCCTTTGTTTGTGTGGGTTTCCTTCCTTAATCCAAAAACATAATGATAGGTTAATTGGCTGCAGACTACAATGTAAACTCCAATGGGGGCAGGGACTGATGTGAATGATAAATATTCTCTGTACACTTCTGTGTAATATGGTGGTACTATAAACATAAACAATGATGATAATAATAAGAACAACTCAATATTTTACCAGATTTCATACACATAGAGCAAATGGAATTATTGTATTATACTTTATATAACGCCAACAGTAGAGGGTATTTCTGAGTAAACTAAAGGGTTAAGATAAATGATATAACCTTTACAGTTCTCACAGACACTGAAAACATGCCAGATAAAACCTTAATATAATTTATGCATTTTAATTTCAACTGGTATTAGAAGCCTGTTATTTTACTCTTGTGTTTTGTAATCTCAACTAATATTTATAAAATATTATCTAAGTACTCACATAACACAATAAAGGGACCACACCTATTTGACATTTGAAGTGACCCCACCCCTATGACTAAATTGGGCACGCCCAAATGACAATATAAAAAGACCACACCCATTTAACCAGACCACACCCAAACCCCACCCATATGACTTCATAAATCTGTCAATCACATGACACAGTAGTCTCAAGATATAAAAAAGGGACTGGGAGCCCACAAGTCATTTGCCTTCAGCCAGGAGCAGAGGGGATGGGGAATGCACAAAATAATTTGCCTTCAGCCAGGAGCAGAGGGGACGGGGAATGCACAAAATAATTTGCCTTCAGCCAGGAGCAGAGGGGACGGGGAATGCACAAAATAATTTGCCTTCAGCCAGAAGCAGAGGGGACGGGGAATGCACAAAATAATTTGCCTTCAGCCAGGAGCAGAGGGGACGGGGAATGCACAAAATAATTTGCCTTCAGCCAGGAGCAGAGGGGACGGGGAATGCACAAAATAATTTGCCTTCAGCCAGGAGCAGAGGGGACGAGGAGCTCAAAACTCTTTTGCCTTCAGCCAGGAGCAGAGGGGATGGGGAACATAAAAAGAATTGCCTTCAGCCGGGAACAGAGGGGATTGGGGGTCAACACCTCAATTGCCATCAGCCAGGAGCAGAGGGTACTGGGCGCCCACAAGAAAATTGCACAGGCACAATGAGAGGTAAATATACATGTTCCAGCTACTTTGTGTACACTATAGTCTTGACCAATGATGTACAAGATTTACATGTGCCTATAGACAATATAGAATCTAATAAGCTCTTATTTTTCATTGCTGCAGGTTACAGGCGCAGACGTGACCTCCCATGGCTACTAGTGGACCTGCCCATAGAAAAAATAGGATAAGCTGATAAGATAGGATAACATAGATAATTCAGATAAGTTAAGACAATAAATAGAACAAACAGAATTTCGTCTCCTGTGATCTTTCATTAGTTAAGGGGGTCATTTAATGTACATGAAAAATGCATGTGTAGTGGTTAGGAAACAGAAAGCAAAATCACCTTAAAATGATTTGGTGAATGAGCCACCTCTTACTTCTTTTCTTGGTCAGCCCACCCCTTAAGTTTTATTCTTGGTTGGTGTCGTCATACCACATTTTGTTATTAGTGAAGCATAATTAAAAACACTGGCTGTTTGTGGAGGGGTCGGTTGGTGTGTGTGTCTGTGTGTGTAGCAGATTGTTCTGGACAACCTTAGTGTGTGTATGTGTGTGTATTATGCCTCCTAATATTACGCAGCACTTTACAGTCCCTACCAAGTGAGCTTACAATCTTTATTCCCTATCACAAGGATCCACCTACAAAGGGGTTGATTTTATTAGAAGCCAACTAACTACCAATATGTCTTTGGAGTGTGGGCGGAAACCGGAGCATCCGGATGAAACCCACGCAAACACGGGAAGAACATACAAACTCCATCCACACAGGGACCTGGATGTAATTAAACCCACGACCCCGTGTTGTGAGGCAACAATGCTGTCCATCATTAACTTAGCTGCCCATCTATAACTTAGCTGCCCATCATTAACTTAGCTTTCATTACTATTACGCCTGTATTAGCCAATATGAACTGTATCAGAAGCAGATTTAACTGGACTTGTCCTATAAGTTCAACACACTTTAAAAACAAATAAAGTTTATTTCATGATTACATTCTAGCAACTGATTTATATTTAGTGGTTAGACAGTTATACTGTTACTGTTGTGTGTTTTGCCTTCTTGCTATCACTGGATAGGTGTTTGAATAGTTATTAGTGTCTGATTTATTGTGTTCATTCATATTATTAGAGAGCATTATAATGAACTGATAAACTTGTATCTGTCTGTGGCTCATAGACTTTTATACCTTCTTGACCCTTTTCACTTCCAGGGTTTATAAATCTGTTATTACCTGTACATATTACAGCTGATTAAGGCCAACATGCTCAAAACATGTACACTAATAATATACATATTCAGCTGTATTTGTATTTTCTGTAATTGTTTTTATTAGTTTAATGTAAAAAAAATAAAGTAAGTATTCCTAGCCTTATTGTATTACAATGGACTTCATAAGTACTTTATTTATCTCTGATAAAAAAAAACCCAGCATTGAGATGACTGCATTGCAGTACATAATATGAATTAAATGTGCAATAATTATTCATGTTTATTGTATTATGGTCAGATATCCAGCTTGAGAGATTTGAGTTATAGAAAATAAGGAATACATCTGGGTACACACTACACATTTTTCATGCAATTATCACTCCGATCACACGATAAACGACCGTTTGGTAAGATGTCGTATTAGTGTGTACGCTCCCCTGATCATGTTTTATCGTACCAAAGCACATTGTATCGTTTGATTTGGTTTTATAAACCAACTAAAAATCACGATCAACGATGAAGCAATGTCAGGCAAATGTGGCAGTGTGTATGCACTCAACCAGCAGTGCAGGCAGATCTCTGTAGAGTGTGCACAATCTCTTCAGCAGATGGTTATGACAGATGAAGATCACAGATCTGAAGGTAAATGGTGTAGGTTGGTACACATGAATCTGCATGCTCATCGGGACTAGGTAAAATCGTTACAGAAATCACATCTGCAGTAAATGTCTGTAGTGTGTACCCAGCTTAAGGCTCAAGTCTTTTGTTTACTGGCATAGAACAAATCCAGCTTGGAATATGTCTATCATTAAGATCTGCAACAACCATTAAGCAGGAGACAGTATGTTACTACTACCAACGTCATTTTTACCCGGACAGCACATGTTGCATAAATAACATCACAAGAGCCAAGAATACCAAGACTCTCAGAATTATGTAAACAAATTCCAGGTACAAATGTATTACATTCATTACATCAATGAATGGGTATTAGTACATAGAGAGCTTACTGCACAACAATATATTTTTTTACTACAGGACCCGGCAATGTCTTTTCCTGTCCCTGGGGTGGAGCAAATATGGTATAATCTGGAATGTCCTCTCTTTGTGGTCATGTGCTGGATCATACCATTCTAGTCATCTCCATCTGTACATATGAACTGTCACTCATCTGGCAGGGCCAGTCCATCCTTTATAGCCAAATCCCAAAGTCCCTCTTTCCCAGGTATAACGTGATCATCTGCACAACGGGAAATATATCAGGAGTGTCAGGCGCAAATAACAATGGATGATAGGTAAGATAAAGCTGCAATCGTGATGTGAGCCTTTTCTCCTACACACAACAGATTTCCTGTCAGTAATTACGACAAAGTACACTGCAGCCAGCCTCCATGTGAAAGTAATCTGATAGCAAATAACAATGGCTTGCACTTGTAAATAGAATCATACACCCCAATATTCTGGAAAATTTGGACAAATTAAGGCCCGGCATACTCCCCAATCTGGCCAGGTCACACTCTTTTCCAGAGAGGCCACATCCTTTATCTGCTGGCCTACGACATACCAAGTAGTTAATTTCTGGAATAGGGAGAGCATGCGGGTACCTCAGCTTAGTGGTGGGGCGCACACGAGAAGGGAGCATAACGCCAGTAGACAAGAGCATGGCCATGTCATGATGTGACATGGGGCATCCGTTAGTGGGCAAATATAGTCCCTTCAAATCAGGACTGTCCTGCCTAGATTGGTGTGGCAGGGATGCCTCAGGTAATGTCAATGAATGGAACAAATAGATTTACAAATAGTTCTCTAAAGAGGGATAACTAGTATTTTAATCTTTGTGTTTTGCATTGCTTTCAACTAAAATAATTAAATTCATAATTTTGTACTGGTTTCATAAATACACAGTAGTTCTTGTAAGCAGTGCACAGAACTAGGATTACCCGGTTCAGTGACACCGATGAGCTGAAACTTATATTGTGATAGTCACATGACCGAACATGTGGCAGCGACGATGAAATAAGAGCTAAAACACGTTTCTTATATAATTATAACATCTCTGTGATAATGTCAAGACAAATAGAGGTAAGATACAAATCCACCAAATATTATTTACAGTAATCCTTTTCTTTCTAACATATTCACTCCTACTGACGTCATATCTCACCACTAGAAACAAAGTGGAATAATCATGCTTAATTTCCATCTGAAGAGACCATGGAGGATGAGGAAATATAATTGGTCTTTTATTAGTACTGACTGAATTTCTCATGAATAAAAGAATATGCAGAGGAGTTTGATGCTCACTATTGAAAAGAAACAACACTATATTTGCTTTCAATTTTATTTGGTCCCTATCCAGGTGCCTATGGCACAGTAACAAATTAACAATGGGTTCCGAGAACTTTAAAACGCTACAGGTCTTTTTGTATCCAGCTCTTCCTTCCAGTAAGCAGCTGACATATAGGTCCTTCAGACATTATTTTAATAACAATAAAGGTAATGTACGTGCCATAAAAGTAGTAAACCGCAGTGGAATTGCTATTTTGTGACACCAGGCTCCTACTGTTATGTAAGTGCACCTAGTTTTCCTGTAAAGTGCATGGATCTGTTGACCAAAATAGATCTTACAGGGTGCAGAAGTCTACATCGGCTGATTGGAGGTGTGGTGCAGATTAAGCTTGGTTTTATGCTAAATGCAAGTTCGGCTCATGAACCCCCACATATAAAAACTAGATTTTATTCCGAGGGATTGGATTATTTATAAGGCCCATTTAGAGGGGGGTTATATGATTTTCCGAGTGTTGCTTAGCCTTTTTCCTGCCTCATATTTCATTCAATACTGAAATCAGAGGTGAAGGAGAGCAGGGGGTAAATGTATCAAGCTGAGAGTTTTCCGGCGGGTTTGAAAAGTGGAGATGTTGCCTATAGCAACCAATCAGATTCTAGCTATCATTTTGTAGGATGTACTAAATTAATGATAGCTAGAATCTGATTGGTTTTTCAAACTCGCCGGAAAACTCTCAGTTTGATACATTTACCCCCAGGGTAACACACTTTCTACCTTCCATTTGCATTTCAGGGAACGCAGAAAATGATTTAATATTACAGTTCATAATTATTTTAAGCAAAAAATAAAGCTAAACCAAGTCATATTTTAGAGAGAAAAACATAATGAAATTAATAAAGGGATGATCATAAGTAACAGTAGGTTGAACACCTCCTCTGTTGGCTGGTCATACCCATAAAGCAGTGCGCAGCATCGCCGCACACAATATTTTACGGGCCATTATCATTGCATTTAACCCGGCGGGCCCTTTATGCCCCAGTCCGACACTGCTTACTCATGAACACCCCCAACTGCCTCTCCAAGAGCAAGCGGCAGTACAACAATTCTTATACATGTCACATTTTTACATGGCGCAAGTGGACTTACATCCAACTTAGAATCAGGACAGAAGAATTTAATCTTTCTGACACTATGAGGGGGGATTAAATTCTGAGCAAAGTGCCTTGCACATTAATTATACGCACCGAATGCAAAAGGAGCAATTCAATTCTGGGACCCATGGTGCACATCGCGTCTGGAAATGAGGCTCGATTACACAAAATTTTGCTCTCACCTTTTCTCCCTCCCTGCTACACTCAACCTCATTCTCCTCACTAATCATTAGTTTGCAGTCTCCCATGCTTACCCCGGCCTTAACTGACAAATGCAATCACCCCCTCTCCACTGGTATCTTTCTGGTCACCATTCAAGCACACAGTTATTACCCCTATTCCGAAAAATACAAACTGTTCTAAAATCTCTCTCAAACTACTGTCACATCTATCAACACATGTGTATGCATGCCCTAAAAAAAAGGATGGGGACTGCCATCCATTGGCAGCGCCAGAGAAGCAAGAAGCCACCGCAAAGGCCGACAAAAGGGAGCAGACCCAAGTAATTACCCATTCTTGTTTTACTGTGTTTGTTACCCATAGTAAGGCTCTGCAGAGAATGCTGGTGATATATAAAGAAATATTAAAAGTAATATTTTGAGTATCAGGGATTTGTGTTCTTGTTTGGAGGGAAATTGGGAAGAAATGGGTATTTCATTTTAGGGAAACAAAAACTGCTACACTTCACGCGTCATAAACACATCACATTCACTTACAGTATTAGAATAGACGGTCTGAGCTAACTTTGTGCTCTTTGTGCCTGATTCATTAAGGAAAGTTAAGCAAAAGTAAGTAAGAGGCAAAACCATGTTGCATTGGAGGGGGTGGTAAATTTAAGATTTGATGGGAGATTTATATTTAGGGTAGGGCATGTCCTAGATTAACTTTAAATTTCAGTGTACAAATAAGCTATCAAGTATTTGTGGGCTACATGAAAAAACAGCCAGTATTTTCCTTATGTGCAAAAGAATAAACTCATTTGCACCCCTTGCATTCCACCAAGGTTTTATGCAGAAAACTTGAGTAAGAAAACTTGCTCAATTTTTTGCTTAACTTTCCTTAATGAATCAAAAAAATTTGCTCCATCTCTAAGCACAGCATGCACATAATACGAATCTATAAAGACTAAAAAAAAAAAAAAAGTAAATTTACAGTATTAACTTTAAAGTACAATGTGATATAAAACGTTATTCATGTACGGGGTGAAATGGGGTATTTCTTGAAGACCAGTGAATTGATAACATATTGCTATAAAACGGTGTTGATGGCAAAAAGGGAAGAGGAACTTAAATTAAATCTTAATGTGTCTCAATAAACAAGATGACAGCAAGACCTTTAACAGCCTTCCCCCATGATCAACTCGGAACAACCTGGTTTTTATCCCTAAAAATATCTTTAACCCAGGACTAATACCAAAAAAAATAATCATCGCAAGTTAAAGTACTAGAGGTAATAGATTCATGTAACTATCCCACTACCTCGAAGCCCAGAGAGAGTCACAACGGAAGTGTTTGTAGAGATAGCGATGACTGAAATAGGTGTCACCATTATCATGTATAGTTCTTTTAAAGAGCCTCTTACATTAAAATCTCTAAATATTTGATCGTAGACAACACCCACAGCACATTTTTCAAGTTACAGTCAACTTACTGTACAGACTCAGTTGTGTTCTATTCTTAGAGAGTAAAAATAACAAATCCTTTATAAATGCGTGACAAACATCTAGCTGCTTACTTAACCGGCTTAGGATGGCTTCAAACCATTCACAGTAACAATACGTTTTTTAATGCCACTTTAATCACTACAAACAACTCCCTGGATGGAATCTGTTTTTATTACTGGAACCACATATTTTCATGCCAATAACAAGTCTTATTTGAATATAGAAAAGAAAATGATATACTTGGTACATGTACACCAATACAATTTATGTGACAACTAACAGTATATAATTATATATTAACAAAATAAATGCTTTGAGTCGTATACCTCATTGGGTGTAAATGCATGTTGTCCAAAGCAGTAATTGCTGCCATTGTGTATATATTTCTTAACATCTCACTCTGAAGATTTTCAAGATAATGAAAGAAAGACTTGTAGCTGATTGATTCTGTACCCATCTACATATATAATCTTGGTTAAAGGAGGTATATAAAAAGTATGTTTTATTTTCACATGATAAAATAAATATTTTTTTAAAAATGTTACCATTTTATTCTAATATCTGCAAACAAAAAGGCTGTACTTTTGTGACTGTCCTAGATGGCATCATAGGGTTGAGATCCTAGATTTATTGTAGGATTGGGTTGAACACTGGTTTGGACATTTATGGGAAGGGTCAGTAATGCCATAATCATTTCAGATGTAGATCAGCAACAAATTCCTGGAGAAAATCAAAACACATCTCGGTAGCACAATTTCAACATGACCTCTGTTCTTTCCAAATTTACAAAGATTTGTCCAGACTAGGGTATCAGGACGACTAAGGAAGGGCAGTGTGTCATAGTGTGAATCGGAGGCTGGGTATATTGTGTCCCGATTCTGTCTGGATGTTGGAAGGTATGCATTCTGGTGGCTAGTATTCAAAATAGTTTCTACTCTGGTGGCCAGTGATGTAAGATTAGACATTTAGAGGAATGAAATAAGACATTGTGGAAATATGGCCAACAAAACCAGCCACATTATAGCTTTTATAAGGTGAAAGACCAATGTTAAAGTCCATTCAATTCTGAGCCCACAGTTTTATCATTGTATACACAAAGTGGAGATAAAATCCAAGCCATCTTGTTTTACATTGAGCCACCAGTAGCTCCTGTTTATAAGTTTTGTGCACAAAAGATTTACATGGAAGAATTTTTGGAGTTGAAATGAATATGGTAGCCATGACTTGAAATTACAATGACAAGAGAGAGTTCCAGACAGTTCTTTTGATAAAGTTGAGCCAAAAATCAGTAAAAGGCATCACCTTATATTATAAAACATGCAGGGTAGACGGGGCAAAAACAGGATTTATAATACACGCCTCCAGAATGGGCATGACCGGCTTGCAAGGAGTGTGGCTATCATTTTAGACAGTGCTAAGATGTTCTCCAACCCCTTCCCATTCCTTTCAAATAGATGAGCAATGCTGAGTGCAATACTGTTAGGTACACGCAGCTCCCCATCTTCACGATCAGAGCAGTGTGGAGCTAGACATAACTTCCTTCCTGCTTTCTGTACAATGTCCTGGTAGTTTGCAGACTGTCCTGCTCTCTCCTACCTGGTCCTGCAGATTTCACTACCTGCTGCCGTTACTAGTGTCTTAAGCTCAGTTGCAGCATGTCTGGATCCTGGAATGTTGGTGCCCTGTTTGGAAAAAGGGATAGGAACATGAAATATGAAAAATCTAGCAATGAGTGAACTCACTCAGCCTCCCTCCCCCTATACAGCCCCCCACATTAAATATCATTTACATTTATAAAATAGTTCTCTATCTCCCCTACCTGCCCCAATATTAAATTGATAGCATCTGCATTTAATAAATAATCCTTTTTCTCTCAAACAGCCCAGCATTTAAATAATTAGTACTCACATTTAATAAATGGCCTTCCTTCTCCCCAAACTCAACCCCATGTTAATTAAAAGTCCCCAAAACATCCCAGCATTAAACAGTCCCATCACCCCACTTTAATTTAATAGGCCCCACCATAACCCATGTATTAAATTAAATCATTTCCACCATTAAATAAATAACCCGCAGCAAGAAATGAATAGCTCCCACCCACCATGACATGATTAACATCCACCTTCACACAACCATTAAACTAATAGCTGAAGCCCCAACCAGTACTACATTGAAAGTCCTTTCCCAACCTCCCACTACACTTACACTTGCATTGAAAGCCCCTTACTCCGACAGGTTACCTTCTGTCTTGCGGCCCTGTAGTTTGCTGTCTACGCTGAATCTTGCTTTTTTTTACCACATGCTGTATGCAAGCTAGATATGTACAGATATTTACACGTCAGTGGGGAGAGATAGGTGGGCACATACAGCAGTGTAGATGGTGGACACAGGATCAAGACAATCTGTGGCTGCTGTAAGGTGGATGATCCCAGGGTAGGGACCATCCATCTGGCGGTATAAGGTTGTCCGTCCTGGGTTCTCATGCATCCTATTCCCAGGCTGTGAGGGGGGTTTTCTGGGCAACTGTGCGGCCTAGTAGGTAGGAAAGGATAAAATCGATTGGGTAGAGAAGGGTACACAACCAGCCTGCTTAGACTTTAATCTCTATGCTGACTGGAAATTGTTTCTGCATAAATGGTAATTGAATAAAGAGCTCATTCCACTAAACCCCTCCATTTTCCAAGGCAAGTTCACAGTAACAAGTCCCTTGTCCCCTACAGAAGAATATCTATGGAAGAAAAATTCACAGTGTGGCCAGGGTACTTGGGCTTGTTTCTCAACTGGGCAGCTTCCATACATTATGCCCTTTACAAAATAAAACTAAAAAATGAATTGATCCTGTATGAAAGTTCACATACACTAGTAATAATGTGACAATATCATGCGTTCATGGCAAATTACATCATAAGAATGTTGCAGTCTGTTAAATGAGGACACTATGAAAATAATCTGCATCTAGTTTATGCCATTGTAGTTCACTTGTGAGGCTACATAAATACAATTATACAGGCATATAAAAACGAGTGAACCCCCAACAACCTGATATAGTACAGAGTACCTAACTGGTCAAGAAAGGGGTTAATGACTTCAGCAGAGCATCCTTTGAAAAATGCAAACTCCAGCAGAAATATAAACGGGCAGAATGAAACTTTATTTTTGTGTACATTTGTGCGGGAAGCCACTCTTTGAAGTTGATTGAAGGTCGTCCTAGCACATGTGCTTAGCATCCACTGAACACAAGATGACTGGCTGTGAGTTTGTGTAATAGAGCATTCCACAGTCTGTCTCAAATCCAGTCACGCAATATTTAAAAGCCTGAACCTTTGTTTGCAAGCTAGAAATCCAGCATATAAGCACCATGTGTTTAATATCCCCATACTGAAAGGCCTTGGCACAAATAAAACAATTTTAACCATAGGAAGCAGTGACTAGGGGTATATAAATGTATCGGCTCATTGTAGCTGCAGAGGTATAACACAAAAGAAGCATTCTCTACATAATGTACACACTGAGAGAAATCTATATATACAGGTAATGGAGAGACATCTACTCAGGCCCTATACACTTTTGTGAAACTGAATAGCAATCCCACAGCACCAGCTGCATATTAATAATAATATTTATAATTACGCATGAACGATCCCTCACGATATATTTCTACTTTACTGGGCATATTGGACATGGGAGGTAACCTGCAGCCTATCTACGGGCTGCAGGTGTTTCATGCAGTCCTCACTTGCTAATGATTTTCCACAAGAAGACATTCCAAATATCAAGAGACCTGAAACTTTCAACTAACAACCCACCCTCACCTTATATGCCGATTTCCACAAAGAAAGTTGGGTCTGTATTTACAATAACTTAGTGTTGTTTTGAAGGGCACAATGGACCAAATGCAGAATGGCTGTAGGATTTAAGAAAGGTATTTTCTGCATTGTAATACTTAGCGAGCAGCATTTGTCGGCCTAGACTAATGAAATCCAAAACATGCGTTCATGCAGAAAGACCCCATTTGCACCTGGATAAAGTGATGCCAGGGGTACATACTGGCTGCTCTACCGTGTAGCACATACATACTGGGCAGATTTATTCTTACACTGTGATTTAGAGATGAGCTAGGATGTGTCCCCCTCTCTCTAAAATATGTTCGCACATTTTAAATTTGTCAAGGAAACATGGTTTTGTCAACCTGTAAAATTGCTGCTTCTAACTGGATTACTTTTTGCAGATGTCTTAAGTCCAAAACAGTGGTTTGATATTTCAGTCACTAGGGGTTTATAACCAGGGCTGTGTTAACCAGAGACACGAAGTGTCCGGAGAGCAGCACTAAGGGAAGTAAAAAAGAACAGGCAGGGAAAGGAGTTGCTTCAATAATTTGATTGCAGGAAACAAGAATCCCTGTGTGGCAGCAAAATTGTTCAATCAACACATCCCCTTCTGGAAGTGTTGTTTGACTTCAGGGAGTATTCCAATATATATATATAATCTGTCCCAGACTAAATTTCTTTACCCATACATTACAGATCTATCTCTGATATACATCTAAATATTATGACTTAATATCAGGTGCATTATATTCTCACACCTGTGTCCTTTTGTTATACAACACATTCTCCTCGAGTTTCTGCTATCTCTGATCTTCTGTTAGGTAAATCCATGCTGGTGCCTTTGAATGCAGAGGATGCTATGAAAGTCAACAAGAGGTTACTGGATATAGTGGGGACAGGAAATCTTTGGCACCCAGCCTTTGTTAAACTACATTTCCCATGATGCAGTGGGAGATCAAGGTTAAGCGTACCTCTCATCTACAGCCAGAGCAGGATATTTACGAAGCACAGTGCAAAGTCAGTGGTGGATCCTGCGGTACACCGTGATTCGCGCACATGGTTAGATTTCCACCAAGGCTTATGGACTTGCGGAGTGACATGGGGGTGTTTGCAGAGGAGTAGATGGGGGGGGGGGTGTCCCTGCTGTGCGGAGCGGTGCATAGATATTTCCACATCAAAAAAGCACTTGGGATTTACAATGGCTTAGAGCTGGAGGTCTTCAGGTCTCATCCTATTTTTTAGTGGGACCAATTATGCACCTACATAGTACTCTGGGTTGTAAAAACACATTTCTAGTAGCACTCCAGGCAATGCTATAAAGCTCCACCCATATAAAATTACATCATGTAATAAAGACAGTTCTGATGGCCTGTCACTCTCACGAGTAAGGCTGGGTACCAGGGCCGGACGGGGACTAAAAATCAGCCCTGGCATTTAAAGCACACAGGCCCACGTGTTGTGGGCTCCATGCACTATATTGTTGCACACTGATGCTGGCGCAGTACAACATGATGTAATATGAGCGTGTGTGGGGGGGGGGGGGGGTATTTATTTCTCCTAATGACCCTCAACATTACATTATTAGCACCCCAATTACATCAATAAATACCATGACAATACATTATTAGTACCCAAATTACAGCAATAAATAACCCCCCACACACACTCATACTACATCAATCACCCCCACATTACAGCAACCGGCATCACCCCCCACATTACTGCAACCGGCATCACCCCCCACATTACAGCGTCCAGCATCACCCCCCACATTACAGCGTCCAGCATCACCCCTCACATTACAGCATCCAGCATGACCCCCCACATTACAGTAACCGGCATCACCCCCCATATTACAGCGTCCAGCGTCACCCCCCACATTATAGCAATAACCTTTACTACTTATTAGCAATACTAAGCACCAAACACACTACAACACTGCCACCAGCACGCCACCCCATACTACAGCAATACCACCAATTATACAGGCGCCACTGTAGGAAACAATGTTTTGCTTTTTTCAAATCTCCCACAAAATAGCAACAACGAACAGAGTACTTACACACACATATAGGTAACAGGTACCCTTTTCCGTCAATTAAATAGTAATGGCAGAATTTTCATTAATCATTCCACATGAAATAAAACTAACATATATCTAAAAAAAACATAACTATTGAATAATCAGTTAAACCCACACGGCCGCATTAAAAGTATTTCCATCCACAGCAAAATGTCAGAGAAAAATATTTTTGTTTTACTACAGTAATTGGATATGCGTCTTTTCTATTCATTTTAAATAACACAGTATATAAATTAAGGGGGATAGAGGAGGTGGGTGAGAAATAATTGGATGTGATCCATCAGTTTGATTAGATAGGAAACATTTAGATTATTTACCTGGAGACATCTACCCCCTTGACTCACAGGCAGGGCTGACAAGAGGAATTTTGGGCCCCGATACAGCAACTTCTTTGGGCTCCCATCATATTCAACAATGAAAGACTTGCCTTTGGCAGAAGTTCATATGATGCCACACCGTAGTGTGCCCAGTTCATATTATGCCACATCGTAGTGTGCCTAGTTAATATTATGCCACATCGTAGTGCCCTCAGGTCATATTATGCCACATAGTATTACCCTCAATTCATATTTGGTCATGCAGAAGTGCCCACAAATTATATTATGGCATAGTAGTGCCCCCAAAACATATACCATACAGTAGTGCCCACAAATCATATTATGTCACAACAGTGCCTCGAAATCATATTATGCCACAATAGTGACCCCAAATAACATTATGCCATAGTAGTGCCCCCAAATCATTAGTAAAGCTCAGACAAAAACTCATTCACAAATAAAAATTGGTACAGCATATCAGATACTGAGTGTGAGTCCGAAGAGCAGCTTAATACATCATTTACAATGCAAACAAAAATACATATATTGACACAATTACAGATAAAATTTATGACAAGCAATGGTTTTTCCTCAATTAAAAATCTCTGTACAGATAAATATGCAAAAAACATTACAGCGCAATAATGAGCAATACATAGTGTTAAACATTATTGGATACGCTGTAGTGTCCCCAGTTCAAGAAAGGATGGTTAAAAACATATTGCACACGTGAAAATATATGAACTTACCTGATTATGGCATCCTGTGTTCTGTTCTCCTACTGGGCGCGCTGGGCGAGGAGGGATCAGCAGCTGTCAGCTCACACAGGCAGTCGGGAGCAGGAATAGAGGGCAGTGGTCGAAGCAGAAATTTAGGAGTGGGGGTATAGAAAATATAAGTGAATGGAGTATGAAGTCTTGAATTTTTAATTTTTTTTAACACTTGTCCCCTCTGTGCATTTCCATTCTTCATTATCACTTGTGTTTTATGATAGCTGCATCCCTGACATTCGAATTCTTAAGATGTCTCTCCCTTTACACTTTCTTTTACCTATGCCCCTGCACCATCTTCTCCTTTGTCCCTCTCTCCTTTCTCCCCTGGCTCTCACACATCTTCCTGTACCACCTACTCCCCTGGCTCTCTCACACGTCTTCCTGCACCCTCTACCCCCCGGGTCTCTCACTCCTCTTCCTGCACTCCCTACCACCCTGGCTCTCTCACCCCCTCTCCCACCGCCCCCTTCCCCCTGGCTCTCTCACCCCCTCTCCCAGCACCCCTTCCCCTTTGGCTCTCTCACCCCCTCTCCCAGCGCCCCCTTCCCCTTTGGCTCTCTCACCCCCTCTCCCAGCGCCCCCTTCCCCTTTGGCTCTCTCACCCCCTCTCCCAGCGCCCCCTTCCCCTTTGGCTCTCTCACCCCCTCCCCCAGTGCCCCCTTCCCCTTTGGCTCTAACACCCCCTCTCCCAGCAACCCCTGGCTCTCACCCCCTCTCCCAGCACCCCCTCTCCCAGCACCACCTGGCTCTCACCCCCTCTCTCAGCACCCCCTGGCTCTCACCCCCTCTCCCAGCACCCCTTGGCTCTCTCACCCCTTCTCCTAGCACCACCTGGCTCTCTCACCCATCTCACAGCACCTCTTCCCCTTTGGCTCTCTCACCCCCTTTCCCAGCACCCCCTTCGGCTCTCTCACCCCCTTTCCCAGCACCCCCTTCGGCTCTCTCACCCCCTCTCCCAGCACCCCTGGCTCTCACCCCCTCTCCCAGCACCCCCTGGCTATCTCACCCCCTCTCTCAGCATCCCCTGGCTATCTCACCCCCTCTCTCAGCACCCCCTGGCTATCTCACCCCCTCTCTCAGCACCCCCTGGCTATCTCACCCCCTTTCCCAGCACCCCATGGCTCTTCCACACTCTTGACCACCCCCCCGAGCGTGCACGCGCGAGAATGAGGGCACCCACGCGACCTCTCCCCTCCCCCCCCAAAAATCGCGCCCCCCCGAAAATTGCGGGCACCCCTCCCCCCCCCTCTTCAGTAAAAAAAACAAAAAAAAACCCAGGAAACTCAGCAGTGTAACAGTGCACCAGTGCACAGCATAATGGGGGAGGGACCTGAGGAGCGTGCAGCAGAGGTGGCTGGTTCCTGGGGAGGAACCAGCCACCAAGAAGATGGATGGGAGGAGTCGGGCCGGCCCATCCAGACATCGGCCCTTCTGGCATTTGCCAGAAGTGCCAGATGGCCAGTCCGGCCCTGCTGGGTACATACTATAGGCCTGAGTCATTAAGGAGAACAAGGCATAGAAAAGGAGTAACTTTGTACCTAGGTAAAACCATGCTGCATTGGATGGGGAGGTAAATTTACAATGTAGGGACAGATTTATAGTTGGGGTAGGGCATGTCCTAGATCAACTTTAAATTTCAGTGTAAAAATAAAAATATCAAGTATTTGTGTGGTACATGAAAAAAACAGCCAGTTTTTAGTGTATGTGCAAAATAGAAAACTAATTTGCACCCCTTATAACATGGTTTGTTCAGGAGCAAATATACTTTTTTTTTTTTTGCTTTGCTCTCTTTAATGAGTCAGGCCCTACAGATTTTTCACCACATTATCAGGCCACTCACACGATAAACGACTGTTCAGCCTGATATCGCATTAGTGTGTACCCTCCCACGATCATCATTCCAAAGCACATTGTATCATTTGATTTGATTTTATAAACAGACTAAAAATCTCGGTACACAATCTAACGATGTTGTTCCAATTCTGCAGTGCCTACGCACACATGACCAGCGGTATAGGCAAATCTCTATAGAGTTTACAGAGTCACGATCTTATCAGCCGATGGTTATGACAAATGAAGAGCACAGATCTGAAGGTAAATTGTGTAAAACGTATGTACACATGAACTGACATGCTGATCGGGACACTCAGTCGTTGGCAAATCATTAATGATATCGCATTGGAAGAAATTTTCTGTAGTGTGTAAGTTAAGCCATAAATCAGGCTAAATTGAGCAGTATTTTTAAAGTAAAAAGGAAAAGTTTATTTTAATGCTACTAAAATGGCAGGAGGTTGTAACATTATGTGATATTTACACATTTTTACAGTTGTGTCCCTGGAGATTCCCCGTACACAGAGAGACACTTCTAGTTAGCGGCAGTATCTCCTAAGAGCGGACAGTAGACATTCACCTTGAAGTTTACTGGGTGGATCATTCAGGTGCAGTAGTGCGAAGCCAGGGTGTTCTGTAGTGCGCCTTGAGTGTGACTTGTAAATAAGGCCTAATGGATCAGCCATATCCTGAGCTGGATCAATATACATGAGAATACAGGCTCTCCAATTACTAAGAGCTAATGAATGTAGATGAAAGGTAAACTTTAGGAACAGCCAATCAAAACCCCAAAACTTGGCTCTAGACTTGTCCTTGCAGCGTTCCTTGTTCTTCTGTCCGTTTCTAATGCCTCTCTTTTGGGATGTGTTATACCTATCTACTTAGATTAACACCTTCCGCGGTTCTCTAAATTAGTTATCTGATTCCTGAGATAATCATATTAGCAATGTTGTCAAAGATTTTCAAGCAGACTTTAAATGCTTAGAAACTATGAATATTATATGCCGTACATAGGAAGGTTTTTATTAAATCTGCAGAACACGGTTATCATGCATGGAGTGTTTTAGTTCTAATGAAAATGGATCAGGCACCAAGTTTTCATTGTCTAAGTGAAACAGTATGGATGACAATGGAAAGATAGACCCTTCTGAACTTATATATTTTCTTGCAGAAACATTGCTTGTATGCTACTATAATTAAAATATTATTTGCATTTCAAGACTGGAGTCTATGGCATTTTCCTTCTTGATTATGGGCAATGAAAAAACCCAAACACAAAGTTTGTGTTTTTCCAAAACTGTATTCTCTGTGAGCACTGGGACCTGTCCTTCTCCACTGGAAAACATCTCTCGCACCTACCTCTCTCTCCAAATACTGTTCAGTTTTCCTCCACAATCCACTTGGTTTATCAAACCACCAATTTAGACTTGAGTGCTGGCTCCATCAGAGCTAACAGTCTAAATTCCCTAACACACAGAAACAGACACACACAGATTAGGGTAATTTTGTCAGCAGCCAATAAACCAATCAGTATGTCTTTGGAGTGTGGGAGGAAACTAGGGCACCCTATGTACATATCTAGACAACGACTGCCCTGAATTTCAGTGGTGAAAGGGTGATGTGGCTTACCAATTTTTTTATGACCATGCCTAGTTGGGTGTGTCTAGATGGATTGCAGTGTGAACTAGGAAGAAGATTCGAATTCAGAACACTTTGGTAAATACTAATCTTAATTGTTCATTTCTGAAGTTGGCCACACGAGGGTTGATCCTGCAGCTCGATGAATGTCTCGGGTGATAGGACTAAAGTCCAATTTGGCCGCATATGTAATGACCAAATTTGAAGAGATACAGCTGATCTTTCTTGCATGACCCGGTCCTGCTAGTGCCATCAGAAGTTGACATCTGTGCTCTGCGTCTGTATTTACCAACATGTGTGATAATTATTCAATCTATTTTAATTGGATTATCGGCATGACAGTTACTTTCAAGGCACAAACTCTGTGCTATCCATCGAATTACCTAATGTCAGCTATAATATCACAGCATGTGACCACCATAACCGGTTTATGAGGTCAGAGCAGCCTAAATACATAAAATTCTAGTTATGTCTGGCTATAAAATTTGAAGCAATAGAAAAAATGGGATCAAACATTGTACATTTATAACAGTACAAGAAAAAAAAGATTAAGTTTGGAAAAGTTACATAAAACATGATAACAAGAAAAACACAAAATATCCCTGCTGACAATGTAACATGGTGTTGATCTGGACAAATGTGTTGTGCTAAGACCATGTATAATTTTACGCCATAAACATTTTTTTCCTAAAAATCCAAATATTAAGATATTATGTTTATTTAATCGCACATGAAGAAATCTCCAATTACATATGTAAGACTCATTTATTTACAAGAGATTTGATGGCAGGAAATTGCAGTCTATGTGTGAGATAAAAAAAAAAATTGTATGCACCAGAAAGAAAAGCAAGAAATGGTACTGAAATTATATAGCTAGCTTAACTTTTCTAAGCCCGAGCCTTAAAGACCAAACTCAGATTCATCATTACAAAGTTTTCGTAGCAACTCAGTGTTACCATTTTGCAACACATACAACTAGAGTAATGGTTAATAGGAGTATGTTTAAAATCAAAAGTAAATTGCAGCTAATTTGTTTCATTTACAAATAAAATATTTAACAGTTTTGCACATTTGATTATAAATTCTTGCAACATATCCAGCCTGATACTGTAACACAGAAATGTTTTATGAAGCACTGTATGGAAGTCACTCTTCTAAGACAATATGGCATATATTTAAACACACTTGCCAACTCTCCCGCAATGTCTTGGAGACTCACGAAATCTGGGTAGGTCCCCCAGACTCCTGGGAGAGCAGGCAATTCTCCCGCTTCCTACCCACTTCCTAGTGGGGTGGGCAGGATGAGAGCCCTAATAATTCCATTCACTGCATTTTGGCCTTGCCCCTGCAATAAAATGACAATTCAGTTGCAGGGACAGGGCCAAAATGACATGATCGGTCACCTCCCGTACCCTTCCGCCCTCCCACCACACCCCCTATCCGGGATCTCCCCAGAGCACAATCAAAGTCGGCAAATATGTATTTAAATAATATTTGGTTTGCAACGCGAAGCCATCATTCTGTAGGGCTCTGAATCTATCATTGAAGTCTAGATAATGACCATCCTGTATCCAGTTTAAAAGAACACCTTTACAGGTCTAAATATTAAAACCAGGCAATAGGGATGATTTTCTATTACCGCCTCAATGGAAAATCTCGTATCTGCATAATTCACTAATAAAATATTGCGGGGACATCTGAGTGATACTCGACTGCCCGACGATACTGGAAGGGAGAAGCAAGACTCAACTTCCCAGTCTCCAGGGATATGCGTAGCCCGCTTAAATGATTCACGCATATATATATATATATATATATGTATACACACACACACACACACACACACACACATTACAATCATTTCTGAATGAAAAAAGTGTTTTATTTAAGTTATGAAGCATTTTTTCTTTGAATTTCTTCAGCTATCAGGATTGCTGCAGTAGTTGTACCTGCTCAATCGTTGATAAATGGGCTTCCTTATGCTGTAGAGCCTTTCAAAATTAAGTGTTTTTGCCACTTCCGGTTTGGGAAACTGTTCACCAATGTCATTGTCTGTCTGCCTCTCTGTAATCCACCACCATCCCTCCCAAAAATGTCTGAATTAATGGTAGTGGGCATTGCATAACCACCAGTCCATGGACAACAGCAGAGCCACATGTACTACTAGACTACTTTTTGGAGGATCTGTTAAAAATACAGTTTTTAAATAATTGAGGTATTGAGGAACAAGACAACATAAATGGAAGGAGCTTTATGTGGGGTCACTAGTTCATGTTCGATATACACAGACTGAAGCTCTACATGGATCATTAGTACTAATGGGTTATGGTAAGGAAAAAGGGATATGACTTCGCAAAACTAAAACTCGAACAAAGGGATATTGCTGTATTGTAACTTGAGGAATTGAATTAATAAGGTCCCCTTCAAAATACGGCAAGAGAATAAATACTCCAGTGAATGGCAACGTTTGGTGATCTGTACTGAAGAGGGCAGTGTTTGCGGTGCCCACATTCTAATTAACATTCACACCATTATGTGCAGAATTAAATGTTGTTGAAGATGTTTTGGAAAATTTCTGCCCCTCTTTTGCAAAAGGCCCAATAGCATAGTGACCGGGCCATGAGAAATTTGGAAAGAAAGTGCAGGGTATTGGTACAGACAAAAGTGCCATCTAATTGGCTATCTAAGGGCTAGTCAATCATGTGCCCCTTATTCCTGCCAGGTTGGAAGAACCCCTTTAGATTTTCTGCAACCCAATCCCTGAACAATACAGCTGTCAAGCATTTGGCAAACAAGGTTGGAGAAACGCATAGTTTTTTTTGCATATTTACTACCATATTTCCCCATGTATAAGACGCACCTTTTTCCCCAAAAAATTGGGTCTAAAACCTGGGTGTGTCTTAAAGAGGGGTAGCGGGGATGCAGGGGGGGCAGCGTTACAGGGGCAGCGGGGATCCAGCAGACGGGGGACAGGCAGAGTGGCAGCGGGGATCCAGGAGGAGGGGGTCAGGCAGTGGCAGCGGGGATCCAGCAGACGGGGGACAGGTAGAGTGGCAGCTGGGATCCAGCAGACGGGGGACAGGCAGAGTGGCAGCTGGGATCCAGCAGACGGGGGACAGGCAGAGTGGCAGAGGGGATCCAGGAGGAGGGGGTCAGGCAGAGTGGCAGCGGGGATCCAGCAGACGGGGGACAGGCAGAGTGGCAGCTGGGATCCAGCAGTCGGGGGACAGGCAGAGTGGCAGCTGGGATCCAGCAGACGGGGACAGGCAGAGTGGCAGCGGGGATCCAGGAGGAGGGTGTCAGGCAGAGCTGCAGCGGGGATCCAGCAGACGGGGGACAGGCAGAGTGGCAGCGGGGATCCAGCAGGCGGGGGACAGACAGAGTGGCATCGGGGATCCAGCAGACGGGGGACAGGCAGAGTGGCAGCGGGGATCCAGCAGACGGGGGACAGGCAGAGTGGCAGCGGGGATCCAGCAGACGGGGGACAGGCAGAGTGGCAGCAGGGATCCAGCAGACGGGGGACAGGCAGAGTGGCAGGGGGGATCCAGCAGACGGGGGACAGGCAGAGTGGCAGCTGGGATCCAGGAGGAGGGGGACAGAGGCACAGTGGGGGGGGGGGGGGGAGACCGATTGCAGGGAGTGTGTGCTGCCCGCCTGATCACAATCAGAGCAGCCGGCCATTACACTCTCCCTGCCTTTTTTGACAGCTACCGCAATTTATTTATTTTTTTAAATTTCGGCGCCAAAATTAAGGTGTGTCTTATACATGGGAGCACCTTATACATGGGTAAATATGGCATATTTCTTAGCCCAGATTTTTGCAAATGGAAAATAATTACTGAAGTTTATGTTGGAAGTCTTGTGATACTACATAAACTCCATTCAGCTGTCTCTCTGAACAAGACTCTGAGGTTCTAGTGAATTCATTGATTGAGTTGGAAATAGGTAGATTTGCTCACCTGTTGAATATTGCTTCCAGGGACATGGACAGAATGAAACAATTTCAAGTGGGCTCGAACCTTGGTGAGATCCCGCAGGGAAGCGAATATTTTATCTACCGCGGCTGTGGACTTTTCCAATGTCAGTTCAGGGGACGATTCACATCCTGCAACAAGACAAACCTGTGTCAGACATGTCAAAGTAGCATGGTCTCTTTCATAAATTAGTTTGGCCCGGCCAGAAAAACAGCAGCTGGATCAGATAAGGTAAATACAGTATAAATAGTGCAATATAACAAGAAGTGGTGTTATTTAGTTTATATGAGCATAAAGGTTAGGCTACACTGGTGATTTTAGCCACCCACTGGTAAGAGTTTCATATTATAACAGTGATCGCTTGTTTCCTAATAAGGTTACTCCATAAACATTTTTATCCTGAAAATCCAAATATTAAGATATTATGCTTATTTAGTGTTAATCACTTTATATGAGTCTGCATAAAGGTTAGATTACACTGGAGCTATTTAGTCACCCAATGTTAAGAGATTCATCTTATAAACAATGAGATTTATGTATCGTAATTGTTTTTTAATAATGTTACTCCATAAACATTTTATCCTGAAAACCCAAATATTATGCAATTAAGTTTATTTAGTATTATTATTATTATAGTATTATTCACTTTATATCAGTCTGCATATTATTACAACCCAATGTTAAGAGATTCATCTTATAACAGTGATTGCTTTTTTCGCAATTATTTCTTAATAACATTACTCCAAAACAAAGTTTCCCTATCAGCAGCTACAATTGTTATTTCATTGCCTTATGTATCAAGTGTTCCCCACACTCCTAGATCATGTCAATGTACATATTTGTCTGTATCATCCCTCAGTGAACAATACTTTATAAATAAAGTGTAATAATAGTAATAACAATAATGTGATCATTCTCATTCATAAAGTTTTATGGGACAGGCAGAGAGATAGATGACAGGGGTGTATTTTGTTGTCGAAGTCGAATAATTGGATGAAGTCATTCTAAATGAATAAATATTGATTGTAATAGAATTCCTTACGATTGCGATGAGTACGTTATGTCATACTAGGGTTAATTACGCAGTCGCACAGGTAAACATAGCAAATACACATACGCTCACACTTATATTTGTAAATAGTTCACATTTAATAACGTTCCGACTCACATTCTTTTATTATTAGAAATTAGAGATTATTTACACAAACATAGTCCTAAATTAAAGGTATTTATGGTTCAGATCCTAAGAAATGTATGGTGTTTAGTCTTATATTAATCCACATTTCACCTGCAGGAATCCGGTATCATCGGAGAAGCGATCGCTAGTTATGATTAGCATAAGATTAATTCTCATTGATACTCTGTTAATGGGTTAGTTTAAACCAGGTTTTAGGCTGCTCCCTCGGGCAAAACACTTACACAGCTGTTGCAAGCAGTTGCCCACACCTTTGGAGAAGAATCGTTTGAACTGACCTATGACCTGCACTGTATTAGACTAGCCTGAATACTGAACCAATGAAGAACTCTTTTAGTATTATCTTTGTGTACATTGTGACATCATCACTGTTTTTTGTCAACTAAAACTGCATAAAAAGCCACTGGACAGTATCACTCACTCTCTTTGACCACAGACTTCAGGATTAAATGACTGCTACTGGATCCTGTGCGCAAGCGTAATGTATTGATTATACTTTTTTGTATTTTGCTATACATTGATATATTTTGTTATTAAATCTGTTTGTGCGTTGGATCCACATTAATTTCATCGAACAATCTTTATTGGTGACGATAGAAACGGACATTACATTGTTGACAAGGGAGGGTTATTGGCTTTTGTCTTTTGAGTCAGGACCAAAAACATGATTTGCTCAGCCATTTAGAGCAGAAGCCCATTATCTTCTCTTTGCAAAGATATTGTGGACTACCAACTAATATATATTATTTTAAGAAAACATAATTTATATATCAAATAATAGCTATACTATACTGATTAAGATTAATCATTAAATTATTTTGCACAATACCCAAAATTACATATTCATTATACTTATAAATACTATACAAATAGCGCACATTTGTATAGAAAAAAATGTGCGCTACCTGGTTTATGGAGGTATAGAAAACCTTTGTGCTATGTTGTGCCATATTGGCTCCAACTGCTTACGTACACTGCATATGTGATTTTGCCACACTAAAGAATCCTGATGTTGTGTTATTGTTCACAAACCGAAGTGTATTTCTGTACTTCATTTGTAGACAATAGTAGAGAACCTTGAACAACTGAGCTTGGACAGTCATAATTTGCACCCTGGACAAAAAAAAAAGTTTAAGAACCTCTGTCACCCTGAACCATGATTAGTTTTTACTATATTTAGTCCTTTGTACAACTGGAAAAGGAAGATTTAATTTCTGGAACACTTGGAAGGATATATCTGCCTATAAATATCTAACTTCTAGAAAGCTCTACCTTGGTAGTAAAACGATGGATGGTGACCATAGGATCCCTCACCATTACCATAATATCTAAATTGGAACACTGAGAACAGTGTTGTCCTCCAGGTGGCTGGAGAAATGTCACCATGAAGTATAATTGAGATGGTCTGGAAGATACAGTATGAGTGAAGTTGCGTCTGACTGGGCAGACATGACCATCCAATCATGTGCTGCCTAAAGGTGCTCACAATGGAATTTTGAGGGCCAATTAAACCATTATAGACCATACTGGCCGCAAATTGCATCATGCGTCGGCCCAAAAATGCTGTCCGTCTCTCGGAGCCCACAGTAAATGTGCCAGTGAATGTGGATGTATGTGGTCATTGTCTGATCACATTAATGGTGCCCTTTCTCAACCAAAAATCCGTCCATTCCACAGACGAGCAGAGCCGGTGGATTACACTGCATATAGGCAGGTTCAACACAAAAACAGGAACAAGCACTAAGTTACAAAGGTGGTCACTTATTTGGCAGTTAATTCATTCCTAATTGAGAACAATCAAGAACACTATGGAACAGTTCACGTGGCCACCTTCAGTTATAAGATCTGTCCAGTACATGATCACTCTGGACTACACATCTGCCTGCACATGGACAGATAAAAGCAAAGTACAGAATGTACAGTACTAAGCCTGGACACTGCACCACTGAAGAATTCAAATTAAACCTAAAATGTGACTGTTAATGTAAAAATACACGAGGTTTAGTCTGTAGACAAACTCACCCAGTGAATCAAGATGCAATAAAGTGAAAGGAACAAAACTGCTTTGCCCAGAAAATATTGTTTTGCAGACTGATTTGTTACGAAATGGGCCTACAGCCCAGACATGGCTCAGGAAACCCAAGTACAAATCCACGGCCGAGTTTCAACTTCTAAAGAAATCAAAGGCCTTAACTTAAAAGCCACAAGGTGATGAAAGACAGCCACACCCTGTTATAAATGTCTATTTCCAGACTATCTGGCACTAGAAGCAAAGAGCACAGAAATTGTGCTACTATAAGCCAGTAAGAACTATTAGAGGATTGAAATTAAAACACAGAATTCCCAAGACTGGAGGAGGGTCGCGTGAGACAGACTTGGTTTGATTGAATCATTGCCAAAACACACACAGTTACAGTGCGGACTGGTAGCGTGACCTACAGAGGCACACTGATTTGATTACAGTGCAGCCTATGCATGTACAGCCAGGTGTGTGTCTTAAACAATGAAACTTCTTTTCAAGAATGTTTCCTAGCCCCCATTACGACACGCCATTTTAATTTACAATGTCAATATTGTTTGGTAGAGCACTACTAGCATACGCTATCAAGATTTTTCTTTCTTTACATAATGTACTGTAAATGTAAAAATGTTTTTCCATGAAAATGACAATCTCATATTTTAATATTAAAAGATTAATATTAATATTAAAAGACTGCCTTTAGACAAAAAAAATATATAAAACATACAATCAAGGGCTCTATAAGGAAACTATAAAGTTAATAAAATAATCATCATTATTTTAACTAAAAATCATAAAGCAGCGCTGTTTAGACAGATGAAAACTTGTTTGTGTGCATCCCATTTTTGGACATCCTACTAGTTACAGATATAAACAAAACATGTTTTAGCTCTGAGTACACGTTATTGCAAGTAGGATCATGCTGAGTTCTATCTGCCCAAACAACACACCCAAATATCCATGATTCTCCCTTAAATTAAAAGCAGCTCCCCCCCTCCTTCAGCCATGGAGGTCGGGACTGTCTTGCCTAAATCGCGCCTGTTGGAGGTACAGCATTGGGTTTATGCCCATGGATGAAGTATCCATGTACATCCTGACTCAGTAGGTACCAAAAACACACGATTCCCAGTAACTTCTAAACAACTAAAACACTTATTCCCTGTTTCCCACAGTAACTTCTGCAGCCAGAGGTCCACAATGTTATTAAATATGCTTCACCTCTATGTCTACATCTACATTTATCTTCTACCTTGAAGAAATGAATGCAGAATTATTTAAATAACAATGTTATCAGTGCTTTTGTGCCACGAATGCAAAACAAAGGTGTAAAAAAGTACTCAATCCCTTCTCAAAAGAGGAAGAGCCCCTCTATCCCTGACGTCTGAAGACATAAGGCCCCTTAGGAGGTAATGGTTTCCACAAGGCTAAAGAGGGGGGGTGCCTCTACCCTGGGGTATGATGAAGATTCAACCAGGGCCTGAATGGAGGACATCAGAGGCTCAGGGTGAGAACCTCAGGACAATGCAACCCCCTTCTCCCCCAGATGTTGGAGATATGGAGCCCACTAGAGCCTACCCCAATAAAAATTTGAGTGTGACAATGACAAAACAGTAAGTGAAAATAAATAGTGCCTAGAGAATACGGCTCTCACCCAGACTGAAATGAAAATTCTCCCACCAGCCAGAAGGCTGGATGCAAGAGAGCTGAAGGCAGAGAAAAGAAAAGTGAGTGATAGTCCTAGTGCTTTAATCTGTCACACAAAAAAACAATATGATTTTCCAGCATCCCAGGGGTCACATATATCCCAGGCTTTACCAGCTGCCTTGACCCCTGGCCAGAAGACCAAGGTAATCAGTCTATTATGAGGGGGCCCTGACATACCCTACTAAGACAGTACTACCCTTAGTCTAAGACAAAACACCAAGAAGCTAAATATTTAAATAACAATGTTGTAATACATAATTGTTCAAATATGTTGATGCAATTAAAACAAGTGCAAAACAGAAAAAGGGCGCATCCCCCACTTAACTATCTGTTTTAACAAAATGACAGTTTTTTACTGTAAAATGGCATCTTAATCTATATGAATGTTATGGCTCCAATTTGTTTTCTGTCCTCAGATCCTTAATTTCTAATCTGGCTCTGCTGCCCATCTACAGTATTTCTGAAATATGATAGGAATGGGATTTGACCAAGAATGGCATTACCGCTTTAATACACTCTTTTGCACAGAATCAGGAGCAACTTGCAACAGTACCACAAAAGTAAAATGTATTAGGTTGGGATAATGTTAGATCAAGGCTCAAGGAGACTAGTCACCTACACACAGTGAAGCAACCATTTGTGGAATGAAACATTACGCTGTCAATCCATTTGCCAAGATCCATGATATCACTGAGTCACTGCCTAAGATACATGAGGCCTCGTTACATTCATGAGATCTCAGAATATTCATAGACAACACAACATTCTCATGACCCCACGCTGTTCATCCATCCACACTCAGCCTAGGCTATGGGCACTGGTTTTGGATCACTTTTTTTTTGGGGGGGGGACTGCAGCATTTATATTTAAAGTTGCTTATCTAGAATATTCTCTTTACCCTACAAAAGTCCATGCTGATGGTGATGACGAAGAGCTTTACAACAGGGGAGGACCACCCACAAGAGATGCTCCATTTCTGATAAGCAGGAATAAACACTTTCCATGTGCAGGATGAAAAGATGAAAATACAAACTTTATGGTTGTACCCTGGCATTGTGTCTAACTCTAAATGAGCCCCGCTATCCTACAACTTTGCCAAAATACCAATGAACTGAATGATACTATACCAGAAACACATTTCTTTTAGAGGATGTGAAACCCATCTGCCCCCAATATCTTACATCTGTCGACAAATCCCATTTTAAAGCTTGGGTGGGCTTATCAAATCTATTTCATGTATTTTCTGAGATAGGATGATTGTTGTATAGGTTAAACAAGAAAAGCAAATACCACAGGGAGTGTACTGCCAGCAGGTGGATTATCTTCCAGAGACTGAAAGGTGTAGACGTGTCATGGGGTGGACAATGTGATTTTGTTAACTGATGGGTAATGACTGTAATTGAGTGTATAATATATATCTTCTAGACAGATTAATGCAATTGTTGTGCATGCCTGACATACTGTTCTGCTTCACTTCATGCCATTGTCAAGAGCTCTTTTGTTCTCATTATTTGTCTCTTTAATATAAACAGTATGGTATTCACCCATAATATCAGGCAAAGCTCTAGAATATGTGATAAGGTAAATACACTGAAAACATATGCTAAATACGTTAAAAGTCTACCTCCTCTCTGAATTAAATCATCCACTGACTTTTCTGAATTAAAGGATATTGCTACCCAAAACTGAAAATACAGTTTCAGATTGAGTTCTATGTGTTAACAATAATACTAAATATTACTTAATGTCAGGATGGATTGACCAGATAGATATCTTACCAATCTGCCCTTAACAGACAACAGCATTTAGGATTATCATTGGCCAGAACCACAACACACAGTCATTGACATCCGAGAATGTTTTTAGTTTTAGAAATAAACTTTGAAAGTGAGCTCTTGTGACAAGGAGGTGGGCTGGTGAAAGCTCAGTGCGCATCCTAGGTGGTGTCCCTCCTTCTTACCTTAGCAGATGGGAGTTGGGGGTTAGTAGGGTAATTGGCTGCTATCAAAATTGACCCTAGTCTCTCTCTGTCTGTCTGTGTGTATGTTAGGGAATTTAGACTCCAATGGAGAAGGGACTGATGTGAATGAGTTCTCTGTACAGCGATGCGGAATCAGTGGTGCTATATAAATAAATGGTGATGATGATGATCCTCTGCTTCTAGCCAAGAGCCACACTCCCAGCATAACACTGAAATGGAGCAGCAGCAGCCCAAAGCCTCACAGCTAAGCAGCTCCTTATTCTCCATGTCACTGGGCAGCGCTCCATGTGGGGGCGGCTGTGCGGGTATTAACAACACTGCACATTATGTCACTTATTCAGTGTTTAAGGTGCTCCGTAACCATTTTCTGTACTATTCATCACCTAATTCAAGCTGGGAACTGGTGACCCATAGGCCGGATGCAGTCCATAAAAGCTTTTTTTGTTGCCCCCAGCTTCCCTGACATACTCCATAAAATCTATTGGAGAACATATATACTTTTTTAATAGTGTTGGTCTTTGTATGCAGCCCATTATTTCTTCATGTGAAGCACAGTGGCTCAGTGGTTAGCATTTCTGCCTCACAGCACTGAGGTCATGAGTTCGATCCCTAAGCATGGCATTATCTGTGTGTAGTTTTGTGTCTTCTCCTCATGTTTACGTGGGTTTTGTGTAGCACTGTATACTCCATGTGTAATGTGTTTGCTGACTTCATGTTGTACAACAGCTCTCCTGCTTTATCAGTTTGCTGGAGTTTCACTGGGAGGCAGCTTATCAGTAGAAAGTGTGTGTTCGTCATAGCACTTATCTCATAATTTGCTTTCACTTGGTTATATATAGAGGTATGAGGCAATGTTATCATAGGGTAGCAAGTTAAAAAATACACAATCTTGTTCCATAGAGTCTTGCACATGAATTCTGCGAATTCCATTTCTAAAAGCTGTACAGGACACCAACATTTTTTCCCAAACGCCTGTTTTATTCTATTAAATTTGTTTTCCATTCTCTTCTATGAAAAAAAAAATCTTCATATGTGGTTTCCTGAAGGTTTATGTTGAGTCATTAGTTGAAAACTAAAAGTTCTATTAAAACTTTTTACCTCATACAACACATACACAAAAGACTACCGTATGTCATGTTACAGAGTACAGATAATTAGGTAGATTTTAGACATTTGTATCAATATATTTAATTTAAGTAGCTAAAGACAACAGAACGTCTATGCCCTGTCAAGAGGGTGTTCTGTTATCATAACTCTAAAACAGACCACAGGCTCTGGAAACATGAACAATAGGGCTATAATGGAAGAAAAGGATGCAACCATACGCCCATGTAACTTGGCCCAAAGCTTCCTCACTGGGTTCATTTATGCAGCTTTGTCACCAAAGTGATTAATCACTGACAAAAAAGCTTTATACAACTATTGCTAGGTATAATATCTACGTCCATTGCCTAGGAAAGGACTTTTTTTTTTTACAATTATTATAACAGTGCCAAACCCCGAGCACAGCAAATAAAATTGCTTGTGTGCTTTTGCCCTAATTTCTCCTAGTAAATATAGTAAATCTTTACATACAGTACTAAATAAATACTTACTTGATTATTTAGATCCCACTTATATAATTTCCTTGGTGGTGCACAGTTGTAAAGAATGAAAGATAACCATACCATACCTCCATCCGTCTGGATTTTAGTGGCACAGTTACGAAGTTGGGAGGTATGTCCTCTGCCACTAGCATCAGGTGCTTCCGGTACACGCGGCAATTCATGAGTGTTGGAGTCTATCAAAGCTTCGAAAGCACTGGGCATGCACGTGGGGGACATGGAACGTCTCCAATGTGGCATGACCATCCCTCTTTTTGTGTGCACATTGTCAATCTCCTCAATGGACTATGTAATTATTGCATGACCTTGACAGGCCTATTAATATGAGAAGTAAATCTGCTATAGAGTTTATTGCTATATTTGGCAAGTAGTGCTGTTAGCAACATGTAATTGGTAAGTCACAGAACAACACTCAAGCAAGATTTTCAGTTTCTCTCTACTTCAATATAGGTGCAGAAATCATAATCACAAAGCTACCGATTCATTTAAGTGGGAGTATCTCAAAAGTCTAACCTGTTTGGGGCTACCAAAAGACCGGACCTGAGAACCTTTGCCTTACTCTGTATCATACCTCCAAACATACACTACTTAGAAAGTAACATGCTTGGTCATTCCCGTTCCTCATCTACATATCCCACTTTGGCTGACCATGGTCATTTTTGCAGTGGTATAAAATGTGTGGCTGTCTCTTGGCTGTGTTATGGCATATTAAATGTCACTACTGATTCCTATATACCCTACAATAGGCATAGGTATAACTAATGGGGAAGCAAGGGCAACAACTGCTACATGGCCTGACAACTGAGGGGGCCTGTCAAAGTCACATAGGTGGTGCTCAAAGGAGAATAGTGTGGTGTCCGTGGCCAGCAGAGAGCTTATTTAGCTCCCTGCTGTGTGACTGCCGACACCACAAGGAAATGATAGAGTGCTGCGTGCATTAGCTGACATTCTAGTGCTCCGAAATTACATTCTGCTCAGATGGAAACGGAACTCTGATGTTCTCTGACCAGAAGGTGTATAGTTGTGCATAGTGGAGCGGCAGACAGCAAAATAAGGCTATTGGCCAGTCCCGTTAGTTAAGTGAGGGGAGGCTGTGTCTACTTAGACACTTTGGATGCCTGTCACAAGTTTGGCATGTGACGGTCACATACCTAGTTATGCTTACAACTTGAGTGTATGCTTTACCTCCTCACTGAACACATGCCTAACTATGTCAGAAGGCTAGGACCTAGATAATGCAGGGAATATTAACAACAGCAATATCAGATTATATAATGTAAATAAGTTATCCTTCCAACACAATACTCCCCTTCTTTTAACTATGACTTTTATAGCATAATTATACTTTTTATTTTATATCGCACAACTTTTGGATACTTGTGCTATCAATGCCATATATTGAGCATTACACTTTTCTTCACTTAAGAAAATGGGCTTGGACCTAACAAGGAAAAATAAATACGAATCCAGCAGTGTCTGCGTTTCAAGCCAAGAAAGGAAGTGGGGTGTTCCATTACTTGGTGTGTTTGTGTTAAAGGGAGCTAAATTAGCTGCTGTATATGCATTAGTATGTGAGCTGTCCGCTTCTCCGCACTGTGAGCCTATCGCTTACTGTTTGGATTATAGAATATGTTTATATATTCCAGGCATATTTCGGAAGTATATGCCACAGCGGAAGAAACATGGTCTGGGAGTCGCTCTCAACTCACTGCCAACTCCGTTGACTCCCTTTTCTTGCAGACATCGTAAAAGTAAAATGAAAAAACAAAACAAATGCGAACCAAAACAGATCAGCCATTAATAAAATGTGCCTGAAGGATTTCAGTTCAAATGTACTTTTTATTCATATTTTTAAATCTGTTTTACATGGCACAAATCCATGAGAACCCACCCAATTCAGCTTCTAGCTAAAACGCTTACAGCTCTTTGAAGTTTGAAAGATAATTGCTAACCTACCACGAAACCTTCTATCTTGTAAACCTAAATAAACCTGGCTATTTCTGTGACTACAGTAACCTGACGATAAACAGCAGATTATAGAAATCTTATCCAAGTCAAGGTGTAAAAAATAATTTTCTGGTCCTGCTAAAACACAGATCAGACATAACAACCAGCTTATTACTTGCTCAGGTCACAGCAAGTAATAATGGAATGCTTTGGCCAGCAAGCCAGAGTAAGTTTCTATATAAGCCGTACTGCTTGGGGTGACCAACAGCGCCGGAGATAAGGATACGTTTACCTGCGACAACACATATAAGATTCTTGGTCTGATGCATGGGCACAGGTTTTTGACAAATTTCAAAAAGAGGCAAAACTGTCATCAGCTTTGTATCAAGTGGCGGTTTCAGTAGATTACCCAGTGTTCCCAGTCGTCTACCTTGTGTATGAGCGCTATGTTTTGTTTTTCACGTCCCAGATGGCAAAAGAAATATCAGAAGTTCATGTGTATGGGATGATAAAGACACCAATAAGCACATTAGTTGTTTCAGAACACAGGGGCATAATTACCAAAGGGCAAAATCCCCACCACCGACGAAAACTGGTGATCTCGACGGTGATAGGGCTTTGCACTTTACATCAAGGGGTTACCTATCGGTAGTATGATTTGCAGGATTTCCCCATATAGAACTTGAGGATGGTTGCATCACGGTGGTACACACACCGCCACAATCCATTTCAGGGTGGTGAGAACAGAAGAAAATTAATGGGAAAAAAAAGGTTTATTATTTGAATAAAGCTTTTTTTTTTTCCAATGCTCAGTAGTTTTTACTTTCCTTTATATATATTTTTAATCTATTGTTTTAATTATTATTTTTAATAGCTAAGTAATATTTAAGTAATAAGTTCAGTCCTGATATCTCCACACAAGTATTCACAATTTAAGCTATAAATTAGGTTTAACTGAGCAGAAATGTTTAATTTAGCGAAGGGGTAATTCTAAATTGGAATATGTGTTTGAAGAATTGGCCTACCCTTGTAGAACTGCTATCCAAATCTATAAAACATGTCTGTTGAGAGTGAGAAGAAGTCATCATCCAAGGATAGAGGAACGTTCTACACACTGTGCACAAATTCACTGACTTCAATTTGTGAAATCTGACTTACTATTAAAAGGAACGAGAAATTGATCATGGTCCATACAGACACATGTATCCCCTTAGAGTTCCCTATTACCCACCAAACTACAGAGACTACAGAGTATATTTACTAAAACAGAAAAGTGGAGGTGTTGCCCAATCAGATTCTAGCTATCATTTTATAGAATGTACCAGATAAATAAGAGCCAGATTCTAACTGGTCGCTATGGGCGACACCTGCACTTTTACTTTCTAGAAGTATTAGTAAATCAAAGTAACTCTATTTGTGCTGTCTGTATCATAGCATCCCTGTCAATGCCGTAAGTTATGATTTTGGAAAAAAGCCTTAATGTATTGGATCTGCTTCCTGACTCAACCTCTCAGCTATGTATAGGGATTTGCTGTGTGGGCTCACCTTTGAAAATAACTACACTATATAACTTACCAGATCACAGGGGAGCGACAGCAATATTTATGCCATTTTAAGATGCCTAATTTCTTTCTGGAGGACTTGTTTATACAAGTATGATTCATATTGTGGGGGATATAGTAGAAATTTACACATCTGTGTTCCCCTCTGCTCTGTACAATATCGCCATGCAGCAGGCAGTATGCCAAGGAGCCGATAGAGACAAGATCCTTCTTTAGGAGCAGAAAGCTTGAATTACAACTGTGAACCTACAGAACTAAACTATATAAATAGGAGGAACACTGGTATCAAAGCCATTGACACTGGAGCAGGAAAAGTCATAGCATCCATCAGGATAACTTACCACTAATGTCACAATTATAACTGGGTTTTCTTGCTAGTGGTCAGCGTTGTTTAGCAAATGACTATGCAGCTAAGCCAAAAACTATTTACTTTTTTTTACAAACGATATTGAAACAAAGAATAGAAATAATTGTGCAATATACATGTAACACATTTTATTTTGTAGAAATGCATCTATTTGACAGACTGCCCCAAGCGTCAGTGGAAACTGCACAAAAACTTTCTGAATGACTATTTGCAGGATTACAATGGAAAAACATATGCAGCAAAATTAGGAACTTCACTTCAAAGTACCGCTTCAGACCACCTCCTTAGTTCCATCTTTCTCTTAAAATACTGCTTTTTGGAGCTTCACTTATTCTTTAAATAACATAATAATAATAATATTATTTGTACACTTTAAAATTTCTTACATTGGTATTTGAGCACTTATAAAGGTGCTTCTACATCTGAATTGCATCAGGATGGTGCAGAAGGCATTACATGGAAGGTTAAGGCTGACACTTGATCTACGACACTATTGATAGATAAAAATAAAACCATTATACATGGGGGCACCTTATAAACCTAAATACTAAATCTGCAGTTTTCAACCCATACTTGCCAACTTAATAACCCCCCCCACACACACACACCTGGGAGGCCAAGTGGCAAATTCAGGGAGGCCCGGTGCAAATTGAGCCATTTTGACCCCGTCCCACCAACTTCGTTAGGAACTGGGTGGGATGCAGGAATACGGCCCGAAATTTGTGAGTCTCCTAGAAAGTCCGGGAGATTAGGCCCTTCAAGCTTAATTGTCCTTTTTTGCCTAGTTACTCCCATCAGACAAAGTTTCAGTGCAGCCCTATTGCCACTGTCACCTGAAACTGAGCAATATTCTATACAAACAGATGTATTAGGGAAAAATAGGCGCATGATGCCACATGATGCAGTTGTGCTGAATGCCTGTGAGGGGCTCACCAGGAAGTCCGGTGAGCTCCTTTGTGTCGCCACTGCCACACCCCTATTTGCTGGGTTGGTAAGCCAATCTGGGCTGACCTCCAAACGATTTAGATGTTTGGCGCCGCAGTGAAACAATCAGGGCTCAGCACGTCATCACGTGGCACCGTGACTATTTAAATCGACGCTCGCACCGCCATTGCAGTCAGCTGTCGGTGGAGACAGAAGAAGACGAACGGCAGTATCCAACTGGCGCAAGAAGAAGAAACTGCACTGAAGAAGGACGCCGCATAGAAGAAAGACGCCGCCGCATAGAAGAAAGCTAGTTGGGCACAAGGCCCTCCGTGTTAAAGAGGGTGCAAGGCCCTCATTGTTAGAAGGGCAACAGGCCCTCGCTGTTAGAAGGGCAACAGGCCCTTGTTGTTTGAAGGCTACTAGGCCCTCTGCTGTTAGCAGGACCCCAGTAAAGACCCTTGGTGAGTGCAGAGGCGCGTGGTCTTTAAATAGGTCCAAAAAGGCACAAGGTCCTGCGTCTCTAAGTAACAGGCCTAGAGGCCGGAGTTCCAGTAAGCAGGCGGAGGCCTGCAGTGTAATTAGGTGCCAAGTGCATATAGGTGATTCCGCATAGAAAAAAACGGTGGATGTGTGCTTACTCCATGTTGTAAGGTGAGGTAAGCCAGTGATCATATGTGAGGTGGTCATGGGCAGGTGCCATACCAAAATGTACTCTGTTGCTGTTTCCTGTGCCATCTGTCTCCTTCAGTATACTGCACTGCACGATCTAGGAGTCAGGCCGCTTCAAAGACTGTGCTAAGGTAATGAGCAGTTGGAATGAGTACGTGTGTACGGAGGTGGTCCCTGGGAGAAAGGTAGGACAGCTGTAGGGGCGTTACACCAGCATATTAGAGTTATGTAAATGATCTTTACCACCCACAGAGACAAAAGTGACATTTTCTGGTGATTACTGTAAGAAAAAGATATTTAACCAATATTAAATTCAATGAGATACAGTAACTGCTGGATTCTGTTAGCCCAGTTGTATAAGATTATGGATTAATAGAAAAGAATTCTGCAATTTCTTACATCTCACTATTTCCAACAGAAGCCTGGTTAGTGACCACGAAGTCTGCTAGTTAGAGCACAGAGCTAAGGATCACTCTTACTGTACTGGCAGAATGATCAGACAGCTGCTTTTCATCACTGCACAACCTGAAGTCATCTATTCCACTGCTTACTGTGCCCATTTCAATTTCACTGTGTTAACAGCAGCATTGTGTGCAATAGGCCCAACTGGACACAGAGAATACAGTGGTGAAATGCATCTCTCTTTAAACAACCGCTGAGCATTTAATTAAGAAAGCAGCCAACGTTTACAAATCTGACAGCATTTTCCAGACTACTTTCTGTGGAAATAAGAAATCTGCAGTCTGAGTAAAAATAAAAAATAGTACACACTACCTAAAGTGTTCCTAAAAGTGCAGCGTATGTTTAGAAATAAACATCTATTTTATGGGTGCTATGTGTCAATCTGCGCATTTTGTCTGCATTTTCAAAATAAATTTGCGCATTTTTGCTGTGCCACAAAATAAGTCTATCTGTATTTCAAATTAATTTTGTAGCACACAAATTATTCCAGCTGCACAAAATTAATTTGTGCAGTACAAAACACTTTATGCCACAGAATAAATTGAGTTAAAAGAGTTTTTGTACCATGAAATCCATGATGTATGTCTGTGAGTGTGTATGTATGTTAGGTAATTTAGACTGTAAGCTCCAATGGGACAGGGACTGATGTGAGTGAGTTCTCTGTACAACGCTGCGGAATTAGTGGCGCTATATAAGTAGCTGATGCTAATAAAACACCTGTGCATCATCATCATCATCACCATTTATTTATTTAGCGCCACTAATTCCGCAGCGCTGTACAGAGAACTCATTCACTCACATCAGTCCCTGCCCAATTGGGGCTTACAGTCTAAATTCCCTAACATACAGACAGAGAGACACACACACACACAGACAGAGAGACACACACACAGACAGAGAGACACACACACACACACACACAGACAGAGAGACACACACACACACACAGACAGAGAGACACACACGCACAGACACAGACTAGGGTAAAAATTTTGTTAGCAGCCAATTAACCTACCAGTATGTTTTTGGAGTGTGGGAGGAAACTGGAGAACCCGGAGGAAACCCACGCAAACACAGGGAGAACATACAAACTCCACACAGATAAGGCCATGGTCGGGAATTGAACTCATGACCCCAGTAATGTAAGGCAGAAGTGCTAACCACTACGCCACCGGAGTGCATGTCTGCATTATTTGTGGTTCACTGAACAAGAGGTAATAGGTGTGCTTAAAAACATTTTACTACTGAAAACAATGTCCATAAACTCTAACGACATTCCAAACTTTTGGTACCTGAAAGTGGACATATTCAAAACACACTGCACATTTTGTTCAACTTGCTAATCTACTCATTTGCAAGCAGTGAAATGTGAAGAATGTGGCCATTATCACAAGATCTCCCATGGTTGCTGTTTCCTCAGATATTATTCAGCTGATTTATTTGCCTCTGATACCAGCACCGAAAGTAATTATGTAGTTCTATACTATCTCCAATACAAGGGGATTTACCAAGATTTTCCCCCAGATATAAGGAAACAAGAATGTTCGCATTAGTTTGCTCAAAGGTACTTTAAAAAGGAGATCATTTCAATAACTGCTTTGCAATTCAAATTCTTAAATGTGGAGTGAGTTTGTAAACAGTGTTATTGCTAATATCAATAATATATGTGTTGCCAGCTTTAGTTGAAACGAAAAATATAACCTATGACTTTTTAACTTTACGGAAAACATAAGTAAATCATAGTAATAAAACAGCACATGCGGCAGGAGCTGGGATCTGAGATTTAAGAAGTGTTAAATTATAGTAAAAGCATAGCATATAAAAAAAATCATAAAATAAAACTCTAAAAACAATAGAACTTCATGTAATATGGAGGAAAGTACACATATATGTTGTGGCTGTTGCTGTTGCAATTGTCTGATGGAACTTTTAATTTCTGTTTTGTGAACATTTCAATACTGTAGCAATAGGTTGGTCTATCTTGTGAATAGTCTAATAATTTGCCTGTGCACTAGAGATGGGCGGGCTCGGTTCCCCGAGAACCGAACCCAACCGAACTTTGCCTATCCGAGTACCAAGCCAAGCAGGCTCTGTACTCTCCCACCCGCTCGGAATCCAAATCGAGGCCGAACGTCATTGTGACGTCGTCGGATCTCGGTGCTCGGTTCTCGCGATAATTGAAATCCATAAATACACGCCTCCACAGCAATCCATCGCCATTTGACAGAGGGACAGAGCAGGGTGTAGTCACAGGCTGATTAGAGCAGGGACAGAGAATATACCTTATTCTTCATCCAATTCTGATAACAATTCTGATAACAATTCTGATTACTATTCTGAAAACAATTGATAAAGAGAGGAGGATAGAGGAGTCTTTTTTTTTTCAATATTTGGCACTACAAGTGCTTTGGGGTGTCCACCATTCTTTTGCATTAATATTTCTGGCTGTCAAAAGTCATATTTGTCAGCAGTATCTAAAACAATTTGTAGCACTACAAGTGCTTTGGACTCAGAATGGATTCAAAGCAGTCCACACATGAGCAGAATGAGCAACCAGGTTCTGTCACCAGTCCTGATGGTAGTGTTTCCAGTACGTCATCTGGCCAAGGCGATGTCAAACTACACAGTCTTTTCAAATCAGTCAAAAAAAACACACCCCAAATTTTTTTTTTACTGTGTTGAAGCGAAAAAGAAGTGTAACTGAGGAAAAGTTATGTGACGAAAAAAAAAAAATTGCCAACATGCCATTCTACACACGCAGTGGCAAAGAGAGAATGAGACCTTTCTCTTTTAGTGGCAGATCCAAAAATGTTACCGAGCCTACAAGTGGTGAACAACTACTGTTACGCGTCAAAGCCGAGCTGCAAGATAACAGTAAGGCATTAGAGGATAATGTTTGCTCTGAATCACAAATGACACCAATCCCTGTGGAGAGTCCATCCAACAGTGGGATGTCTAATCGTGAGCATTCTGTTAGTGTACCCATAAAGAGGGACCCTTTCAGCAGTTCTGCTGATGTGTACCTGAACAGCCCGAGTGTAGCCGGTGATACACAAATTGAGGATGCCACTATGGAAATAGAAGAGGATGAGGGGGAGATTTGTGTAGGCGACGAGGGCGCTAATGAGGATGTTGATGAGGATGAGGTTGTTTGTGTAAGTCCTGCACCAGTGGCAGCAGTTCTGGCACGTGACAAGAAAAAGGCCATTGTCATGCCTGGCCAAAAAAATAAAAAATCCACTTCTTATGTGTGGAATTATTTCTACCCCAATCCAGACAACAACTGTATAGCCATTTGTAGTGTATGTCAAGCCACAGTCAGTCAAGGGAGGGACCTTAACCATCTTGGAACCTCGTCTATGTTACGCCATTTGACGAGAGTTCATGGCAAAGTGTTGGGAAAAGCTGAAAGTTGTTCCAAAAAAATTACAAGCACTCAATCATCAGCTAAGACCCTCCGCTCACCGACATACCGACGGCTACAAAATACACCCACCACACCATCCTCATCAATATCCTCAGTAGCGCTCGGAGTTAGCCCTGCATCCCACTTAAGGCTGGATGACTCCTGCACTATTATTGATTCCTCTGAAGAAAGCGTTAGTCCTGCTGCTGCTGTGTCTGCTGCTGGGGATGAATCGTCAGCCCAAAGGAAGGCCCAGAAAAAGAGCAGTCCTACATTTCAACAATTAACTGTGAAACAATCATTTGCTAGGGGAAGCAAATATGACAGCAGTCACCCAGGTGCCAAGCGAATCACAGACACCATGGCTGCCATATTAGTGTTAGATCTGTGTCCAATATCCACAATAAAAGCAGCTGGTTTTTCACAGTTAATTTAGGTTTTGTGTCCACGTTACAGAATTCCATCGCGACACCATTTTTCCCTTAAAGCTATTCCACAACTCTACCAAAAAGTGTGTACAAATGTAGAGATTGCGCTGAAAAATGCCATTCTGCCCACTGTACACTTAACCACAGATATGTGGACAAGTGGAAGTGGTCAAACCAAAGACTATATGACTGTGACAGGCCACTGGGTTGGTCATTCACCTTTACCAGCAGGAACAGCAGCAGCATGTACACCACTACGCAACATTTGTCACAGGCAGGCCACTCTTTGTATCACCGGCTTCACTAACAGGCATAAAGCTGACAATTTGTTACGCAAACTAAGAGATGTGATTGATACATGGCTTATACCACTTGGACTCTCCCCAGGGTATGTCATTTCTGATAACGCCAACAATATAGTGCGAGCATTACAGCTGGGTGATTTCCAGCACATTCCCTGTTTTGCTCACACCATCAACTTGGTGGTGCAGAGCTTCCTACGAAATAACCGTGAGGTGCAGGAGATGCTTTCGGTGGCCCGTAAGATTTCAGGCCATTTCAGGCATTCGGCCACAGCATGTAGGAGATTACAGCAGCTCCAAGAACAGTTTAACTTGCCCTGCCACCAACTTAAGCAAGAGGTGGTAACTAGGTGGAATTTCACCCTGTAAATGCTGCAGAGGATGGAGGAACAGCGCAAAGCCATCCAAGCGTATTGCACAAGCCATGACATTGGGAAAGGAGGGGGCATGTATTTCACTCTTGCACAGTGGGGAATCCTTTCAGTCCTGTGCAAGGTGCTGAAACCATTTGAAGTTGTGACGTGTGACGTGAGTGCAGATTCTGCTAGTTTGAGCCAAGTCATTCCTTTAATTAGACTATTGGAAAAGCAGCTTGAGAAACTGAAGGAGGAGATGAAATCAAGCAATTCCGCAAAGTATGTTGGCCTTGTCGATCAAGTACTTCATTCGCTTCACAATGATCCTCTAGTTGTAAAGATCTTGAACTCGGATCAGTACGCTTTGGCCACTGTGCTTGATCCAAGGTTTAAGACCTACATTGAGTCTTTGCTTCAAAATGAACGAGATGTGAACTTTTGCAAGGAGCTATTGCTCAGCAAGTTGGCCGCTGAACTGGGCCTCGGCTTGACGACGTGTCCTCCTTCACTTTCTCAAGCTGCTGCTGCTCGTAAAAAGTTTAATTTCCCAAAAAGAAGCAGGGAAGACGCAGGGGGCAGACCAGAACAATTTAACATCTGGGCTGGTTTGAAGGATTTTTCAAAAAAATGTGTCACCATGCCCATAACCCCATCCAATACGAGTATAAACATGCAAAGGATGGTAGAGGATTATTTTCAAGAGGTAATTGATATGGAAATGTCAGACAGTCCCTTTCCTTACTGGGAGGAAAAACAGGCCATTTGGAAACCCATGTACAAACTTGCTTTGCAATACCTAAGCTGCCCACCTTCCAGTGTGTACTCTGAACGAGTATTCATTACAGCCAGGAACTTAGTCAGTGATCGCCGTAGAAGTTTACTTCCCAAAAATGTGGAGAAAATGATGTTTATAAAAATGAACTACATCTTCCACGAGGAACTCCTTCACCATCAAAGACATCCAAGCACTGACTGTTCTCTAATGGCGGATTCAAGCGGCGATGAATTGATAGTCTGTGATGATGACGTACACACTGATGAGGGTGAGGATGAAGCTCCAGATGATGACGATAACATCTTTTTAAAACTTTCTATTTAAGTCTAGGGTGCAATCTACCGCCAAAGAGGAAAGGGACTTGGGGCATTTCCATATCACGTACCGTCTTGAAAAGCTGCTGTTTTGGCAATTTCTCATTATGGGTAGGGTGTCATACACAGACTGACCCCAAACTGGCTTTGTCCATTTAAATTAATATTGTACAGTCTATAACGGCTGAATTTTTTTGTATTTTCTACAAGTGGAGGGGGGCCTAGAGAGACAGAAACCAAACTGCCTTTGTCCATTTCAATTAATATTGTACAGTCTATAACGGCTGAATTTTTTTGTATTTTCTACAAGTGGAGAGGGGCCTAGAGAGACAGAAACCAAACTGCCTTTGTCCATTTCTTTACATATTTAACTATAAGTGTAGGGTGTAATATACACCCAAAGACGATGGCTGCATTGCCAATATGCATAGATGGAGAGGAAGACAATCTGGTTTGTGTGTAGAAAATAATGAAGGCCTACCTACCAGGAATTAAACTGTTTTTTTGCTAATTTATTAGCTTTACAATTACATTACTTATCCAAGAAACAGGTGGAGCACTAAATTTGGTTATTTTATGCACAAAAACATTGATTTTCCAACAAAATAGCAAAACAAAACCAAACAAAACCAAAACCAAAACATGCAATGGCAGTTTTGCAAAACCAAAACCAAAACACGACGGTAATCCAGATCCAAAACAAGACCAAAACACGGGGGTCAGTGAGCATCTCTACTGTGCACAGATCGGTCTAGCCAGAATGATCAGACAGTTGCTATAATTTACTACAGGTTGTTCGACCCTTTGAACATTCTGATTGTCCAATTGATTACAAATTTGAGTACCTTTTATATAATCTAATGCTACAGTTCATTACAGATTGGTCTAGCTATGTGAATACCCTAAGGTTCAGAATGGATAGAGCGGGCTTGAGCCATGAGAACATTCTAATGCTATATTTTGCTACAGGTCAAGCATACTGATACTCTGATTACAGATTGGTCTAGCATAGATGTTGCCTATAGCAACCAAGCAGATACTGTTTTTCATTTATTTAGTACATTCTACAAAATGACAGCAATAATCTGATTGGTTGCTATAGGCAACATCTCCACTTTTTCAAACCTGCAGTTTAGTAAATATACCCTTAAAGTTCTGATTGGCCACAGGTTAGTCTAACAATGTGAACAGTCTTTCTCTCTGATTGACAACAGCAATGAAGGGCCCTCTGAGCCTCTACCATGTTCTGATTGACAACATATGAGTCTAATCCTGTAAATGCTCCAATTCTCTGATCTTCCTGCTACAGGTTGATCTAGCACTATGAGAGTTTTACCTACTAGTTTTAACCCTATGAGCATTCTAGCACACTGAAAGGCTTCAGGCTGCTTCTAATCCCAACCACATTGGACATTGATGAACATCTAGCAAATACAATAGTACAAAAATTGGAAAATATCACAACCACCTCTAGTAGTAAATATTAAGACTCACTAGTGCCTGTGTGTTATGAGACAGACTCTGAGATGCACATGGTTACACGACGCTCCGAAAAATGCAAGCTCATAATTATTCAGGCTTTGTGTCTGACACACAGACAAATGCTACAGATTGATAGCAGTATTAACATTGAAGATTGCAAACAAAAGTGCATCCACCCATGATTCTATATACTCTATAAGCCAAAATCATTTCTGAAAACTTTAGACAACTGAATGGATTACATTTGTTTTAGAAAACGACATATGTCTAGTATTGTTATTGTACTAGATGCAGTTCTAATTAATCAACTAATTTTTGTTTTGGTAGCTGACTGAACCAAATTACATGTCCTGAACAGAAGGAATTGTATATATATTAAGTCTGGCCCTCAATACGACTTTAAGCATCAGAGAGTAATGTGGCACAGCCAATGTGATCAAGAGCTAGAGAGAGCCTGAGATGTTAGAGAGATGTCACTCGCTTCTAGCGAAGCTATCTTCGGATTCCTCACCACAGCGTACCTGCTCTCCTCTCCAGCCACTATCGCAAATTTGTTACGCGCAAAGCACTTTGGCCATAGTGACGGGAGAGAAGAGACAGACAACAGGACTTTTAAGGTAAGGGAAATTGGACGCAATGTTCCGGGATGATTTTTTATTAAATGGAACTGCAATATCCTGTTAATTAATAAATATGCCCCATAGTCAAAAGAAAGAAATTCTGAAGATCAATGCGTAGAAAATCTTTACTTGAAAGGTTAAAATAGCTCAAAAAGAATCATTGTTAAAGTAGATAAATTTAATTTTTTTAGACTACAATTCTATATCCCAGCACCTCATAAATAAATAATGTTGATGACTGTTTAGAGACGGATGTAACACTAAATATGGCACTACAGGAAGCGGAGGGTGTGAGTGTTGCAACAGATAAGGTTTACATGGTAGGAGTAGTCAATGGAGCATGCGGCAGAAAGCGTAACATATACAAACTCATTTCATGCATTTTTATTAGATTCATTTGCAAACTAGAATGAAAATATTTAGTGTAAAGACCACAGCTGTAGATAAGAAGAAGTAAATACTCACTGCTTTCCAAATAGTACATTAAACTATACACTGGAAATGTTAAGCTATGCACTGGAAATGTTTCTAACCTATTAATTAGTTTTTTAATGCCATAGATGCTGGGGGAAAGGTAATATATGTTCTCATTTTTCAATAAAAGGACTTTAAATGGCATAAATAACAACTTAAGTTGATGAATATAGTGTATAATTAAATAATCAGATCATGTAGATGCCTAAATTAATGTTATTTCATACTTGCCAACTTATTGGCAAGTGTATTTCGGGAGAGGGGCATGACTAGAGTTCAGGAGGGGGCGGGGTGTGGGCAAACGTGACATTTTGCCCCCCCGCCCCCGCGACGAAAATGCTGTTTTGTCGCGGGGGCCTGGAACAATTCACCGCAAATCTCATCATTTAGGCTAAGCAGGTTCATGATGCGGGAGACTTGCCTGCTCTCCCGGGAGTCCGTGAGACCGACCCGAATTTCGGGAGTCTCAGGACATTCCGGGAGAGTTGGCAAGTATGTGTTATTTCAATATAATGTATTAGTGAGTGAGATCACTTACTCAGTGGCTCATAGGACTATTGGAACACAGATTAAGGAAGTCTTAGATTCCACTAGGTAACACAACCTGGGTAAACACCAGACAGAAAGACACCATACTACAATACACAGGGCTGGGGCTAGGTGTAGGCAGAAAAGCACTTACAAAGTTCCAGCCTCTTCATCCAGGCCTTTACAGACTGCAGTAATGAAGAAAAACAGTAGCTGTTCCCATTGGAACATGAAACACAAGTGTTCATGCTGGTATATTTTACGACTAATATCTTTTACTTTTCTAACACTACCCAGCTACTGCTATTTATAACTTCATTTGAAGATTATCTTTTGTCTGTATCCAGATAAATCAGGGCAGAGAATGCCTCCCACTACACCGCACCTTTCTGCTCAGCTCGCTCACAAAGCTGGGGCTATGTAGTATATAGATCTCTGGTGTTATAATAGATTTGCATTCACAAAGGCCTGGGGTTAAGGACAGTTACAATTTGATTCTACCTTCTCATGGACTATAGACGATGGCCTTGTTTGCTAGTGTAATCTCACAAAATGCATGTAGTTCTAGCAATATGTTGCTGTAATGGAACAGAATTGTATAAAATCACAATAAACATGCATTATTAGAATCGGGGACCGTGTCTAATGATTTCACAATGAGCTGAGCTCTATTGCAAGAATAAAAGATCCAATAGTTACTCACACCTTGAACTTCATCCTGCCTGTAGGCACAAAACACTTATGGGCCACAAAAGCTATATTGGGAGGAGACTTCCAACATACACTATTGTAGGATGTGATGTGATTCATTCCACCTGGGCTCATTTTACATCAAATATTACTTGATAAACACAATACTATGTAAGTGCAGATGCTTTGTTTGTGGTTTATGTTTTGCCTACTACAATGAGCCAGCGATACAGTCCCTAGTGCTGCAGGCCATTTCTTACTTATTTTATATTATCTGCACTACTGTTTGTTTGGCAGTATAATAATAGTAATAGCAGGTAAGGACAAGTGAGCCAAACAACTGCACTAATAAATATATAAATATATATATATATATATATATATATATATATATATATATATATATATTCCTTCCATTACTTTGCTCAGATTTTGTACTGCTTTTAAGCATATTGCCTGTTAACTCACTAAAAAAGTTTTCATTCTTTTTAATTTATATTAACCTTAACGTCTTTTGCCTTGGACTTCAGATATTGGAATTGAGATAAGAATTCTAAAGCGCTGCGCACAACAAAATGTGGTGAGTGCTGTACTACACTTATTCTATGTCCCAGCAGACGTGTCAGGAGGGCAGGGTAAAGGGTGCATCGTCCTGGGACTCAAGTTTGAGTGACCAACATTTGGTCCCAGTATAAAAATCACATTTTCAGAATAGGTTTTCCAATTTCAGATGCTTTTTTTTTGCACTCTTTCATAAGGTGAATGGGGGTCAGCTGGGACAAACATAAGACTATGGTGAGGACTAAGTGAAAATTCCCACTCACCACATAAACAAAATAAAAATTAAAGTATTGAAATGGGCACCTACATGGACCAACCAATTCTTTTTTGGCATCAAAATCTATGGGGCAGCTGCAGAGTGAGTACGAAGTCTGCGTAGCATATCTCGTGTTAAATCATTAAGCCTTGAAAAGTGGTCGCATATATACGTGCTAATGCATAGTGCAGACTGGCGTGATTCTGTCACTTACGCCTGGATAGGCGAGACAAGGGCATTCTAATGTAGGTCGAATACAGCATGGGGGTGTCTGTGCAGAGGGTGCCCCCTCTACCAATCCCTCCACTGGCTCCCCATCCCCTACAGAATCGTGTTCAAGCTCCTCACTCTTACTTTTAAGGCCCTCTCCAACTCCACTGCTCCCTACATCTCCAACCTCATCTCCATTCACGCTCCATCCCGCCCTCTTCGTTCGGCTAACGACCGCCGACTTCTCCCGCGCTGCCCCCCTCCACTGGAACCAGCTCCCCCGCTCCATCAGAACTTCCCCCATCTTGTCCAGCTTCAAACGGGCTTAAAAAACCCACCTCTTCCTTAAAGCCTTTCAGTCCCCCACCCATTGACCTCCTCCCAGTCTCCCCCTACCCCCTCCCTCTCCTGTCCCCCTCCTACTTCCCTCCTTTTCATTCTCCTCTCCCCCCCCCTCCGTCCCTGCCTCCGTCATCCCCATTCCCTCCTCCTACCATTGTGTCTCTGTCCGTCCTACCCTCCCCTTAGATTGTACGCTCCTCCGAGCAGGGCCTCCTCTCCTTCTGTTCTCCACCACCTTAACTCTGCTCTCCAGCTCCTTGTCTCCTCCGCGAGGTCCTCCGGCCCCTGTCTCTACCCCGCTGGGGGCTCTCACCTCTAATCTAGCTGTTCATTGAGCTTCTAAGTTACTGTGATTTCTGTTAACTGTACTGTGCTGTCTCACCCTGTATCGTGTTTCTGTCTGTCCCTGTACGGCGCTACGGATACCTAGTGGCGCCCTATAAATAAAAATTAATAATAATAATAATAATTGCGAACAGAGGCAGACGGAGAAAAACACATCACCTAAAGCCATATTATATGCAGGTTGTCAGGGGCAGATAGGATAGTGGATGAAGATGACAGTCCCCAATAGTAATCCACTTGGTATTGGCTATTTGCGAATGATCCGCTTATGCTGATTGGTTGTTTCTTCATAGCTCAGGCATGTATTATGATTATGAGTGCATGGTCAAGCAGAACTGGGGTTTTTTGGTACACAATACAAGGAGATGTTTCTGCTGTACTAGAGAGGTTGTAGCTGTGGCCTAACAGAGAAAGCATTTGTTTCAAACAAAATATTTGGTTAAAAACATGGGCAGAAGTGGGACATATGGGTATGTGACGTATGACGCCTGGCAATGGGCGCGCATGTGCACTGGAACCCACCGGCTAGAGGAAGAAGTAGCCAGGACTTGGATCTCATTGCTAAGCAACAAGAAGCAACGATCAGGGCAGATAGAAGGCGCCAGTCCCTGCGAGGTAGCCGGCGAGTGGGGGCGGCGCCTGACAAAGAACATTATGGGGTCAATTGTATATAAATAATTTCTTTACATATTTTGGTCCGCTATAAGAGAACTTTGTTAACCTGAATAACCTATTCTACAGCTATCTACAACTGAGGCCATGGCAGTCCAGTTCAATGGTATTTCCATTGTAACTACTCTTCTCTGATTGAGATATTTCTTCAAAGGGTGAGCTCCAAAAAATTATATCCCCTTTATATGCTAATATCCTTCCCCACCTTGCCTCTGACTACTGGACTAATCTCAAGGTAAAATGGGTAGCTGACCTAGGGCCTCTTAGTAACGAGGTGTGGAGATTTGTGTTGGGTAGCACCAAAGATGCCACCTCGTGTACTATATTTCGGCATATCCTATTGTACATTTTTCAGAGTATACTATACTCTCCTAAGACTCTCTTCAATGGGAAAAGGGACCAATTCTAACTGCCCTAAATGTGGGATGGATTCTGCTTCCTTTTGCCACCTACTATGGGAGCGTCCCAGGGTACAGTTATTCTGGGCTGTGGTGGTAGATGGAACAAAGAACAGTTATAGATGTCCCTCTCCTCCTTCCTAAAACATGTATAGTCTGAATTTCATTAGATTTACTATTAAATAAATCCTCATCGCTAAATGTAAATCATCTTTTTGGCCAATGTCATTACTGCCAGAACCACAATGGCTAGTGAATCCCCCAATTGTCACAAATGGATTGCCTTGGTAAACAATGCTGTTGGGCATGAAAGATATACTTACAATTCTAGAAATTCCATGCAGAAATACCATCAGACCTGGTCCAGGTGGACTACATCCAGATAGGCTGTTCAATCGATGTCAGACACTGTGGACTAGGCTCTCAGGCCAGGTGCCAGGACAGTTATACCAAGCTTATTTTGTACACACTATAGAAATTTCTTACGATGAAAGTCCCGATCACCATGCCAATTCATGTATAATGCACATTTTACACGATTTTTACACAATTTAGTGTCCGAGCTGTGATTTGTGTCTGTCATAACCATTGTCTCAAAAGATTGTGACTTCGTACACACTGTACAGATATATGGCCTCTCAGCAGCAATATGCTAAATACATTTAAATAAAGGGCTAAACCTCAGTACACACAACACCCACAAACCAAAAGTTCAGGAAAAGAAAATACATAATCACCATCCATTCTATTGTACAGATTTGTGTATAGTGTATGTTCGTCAACTCTGTTTGCAACTGGATTCTTACTACGATTTATTTTAATAAAATGGCCACAATAATTTTAAAAACAGCCTGTGTTTTTTTTGGTTCTCGCTATGACAAGAACGCTGCGAACACAGACCCAGAGGGAAAGAAGCAGAAAGAACAGGTTTATTATTGCTTTTCCATTAAAAGAACACTATTTCCAATGCTTGACGTTTTGACAGCGCACCACATGACAGACAGAGACAAAATTATAAATTTAAATATACACGCCCAGAAAGACGTTGCTGTTGGAAGAACTATCAGCAAATTGTCAGACAGAAGGTTATGAGTACATACACACTGCAGAATTGGAACGACATTGTTCCATTGTTGAACGACATTTTTAGTCCGGTTTAAAAACCAAGTGAAACAATACGACGAGCTTTTGAACAATAATCGTTCATCGTTGTGGTGTACACACTAATGTGATATCGGGCTGAAAGCTTGTTTATCGTTTGATTGGCCGATAATCGTCTGAAAACACTGTAGTGTGTACCCCAGGGCCGGTGCTAGGGTCCATGGCGCCCTAGGCAAAATCGGCGCCCTCTCCCCCCCCGCAAAAATCGGCGCCCTCCTCCCCCCTCCCCCCTCACCCCGTCTTTTCTTACCTTGTCTCACCACCGCCGCCTCTCTGCTCCGTCTCCTCCCCTCCACTCACTGACACTAGTGAGAGGAGGGGAGGACACGGAGCAGAGAGGCGGCGGTGGTGAGCAATAGCCTCTTCCCCCCCTCCCCATGCATCTGAATGCTGTGCGGCGGCCGTGACAGGTATGGTCAGCGGTCGCCGCACAGTTTTAAAATGAATTTCCAGTTCTGTGGCACCCTCCAGGCGCCCTCCAGAGCTCGGCGCCCTAGGCAAGTGCCTAACCTTGCCTAATGGGAGCGCCGGGCCTGGTGTACCCAGCCATATACACTTTTAGAATTAACTAAATTCCCTAATATATCTAAATAATTAATTAAATTGTACTCTTTCTTATCTTTCTCCACAATAATTCACTTAGTACGGATGGTTGGCGATCTGTCTACCTATTCCTGTGCTTGCCTCCATTGTCTGAATCTCAGTAGTACGTGGTGGTTGGGTTTCCTTAATACCTGTTATTGATTTATAGCACAATCTGTTTTTGACAATTATGCATTTCTTAGTATCTGGGGATACTTATTGTTTCTAGTTGCAGTAGTACTTTGATTAAATATTGAACTGTTTATTTTATTGTATGTTTAATGTAAAATGCTAATAAAAAATATTTAATTTAGAAAAATAAGAACATTATGGGACAAATTCTGTCCTGTTTACAGAGATAATCAGAGAATAAATTTGTTGCAAATCGCTTCACTTCCAAGGTAAAGCGAGTGTTTGCTTCTCATTGTTGAATATCAGTTCTGTATTTCAAAGATAAGGTCAGATGCAGGAATATGAAACTAAAAATATATATTCACAAGCATATTACATCAAAAATGATATCATACAGAAGAGACTATGGAGGTTCTCAGAGAAGATGGAGGATTCAACTCCCGACCATGGCCTTATCTATGAGGAGTTGGTATGTTCTCCCCGTGTTTGCGTGGGTTTCCTCCGGGTGCCCTGGTTTCCTCCCACACTACAAAACATACTAGTAGGTTAATTGGCTGCTAACAAATTGACCCTAGTCTGTCCGTCAGTGTGTGTGTGTTTTAGGGAATTTGGACTGTAAGCCCCAATGAGGCAGGGACTGATGGGAGTGAGTTCTCTGTACAGCGCTGCAGAATTAGTGGCGCTACATAAATAAATTGTAATAATAATAATAATAATAAATAATGCAACTCAGGGGGACGATAAACATATTGGCCATGAAGTGCTAGTTGGACATCGCTTCTCTCTCTCTCTATATACACACATATATATATATATATATATATATATATATATATATATATTAGGGTAGAGAGAACAAACAAGATATCTACAGATGGCGCTTACCCAATATATGGAAGATAACACAAATACAAAATTGCATGTGCGTGTATGACAATAAATAAATAAATAGATGAATATATAATAGTAAAAGCAACACCTCCACAACGTGCGTGTGGCAGCCAACCTTAAAAGCGGATGGTTAGTCTGATAACATAGTAGGATATAAATGGTGGCGCCTTCGGGTGTATACAGTGTATATAGACATATAAGCACAAATGTACACAGAAATAGTCCAGAGGAGTTAGAACAGGACGGTGTCTGTATCTGCACCGCAGGTAACTAAAAATCACTGTAGTACAGGATAAATATATTCAAAAGTTGATCGTGCAGAATAAATAGAAGTGGTGTGTGTACCAGATATATAAAATCAAACCGCTTATCTGTATAGTGGATCCTTAGATATCCCGGAGTATGATCTGCAACCAATTCTCCTTAGCGATGGATAAAATGTATGTTCTAAAACAACCGCGACACCAAACTTATCCGCTGAGTCAGACAGTTGCTCCTTGGAGTTTAGCAGTTTCCAGCCTGGAGGAAATAAACCAAGATCACAGAACCGCTATTATCTGCCAGCTGCCTCCTGCACTGTGTACCATGGTGTACCATGGCACTGTGTACCATGGTACACAGTGCAGGAGGCAGCTGGCAGATAATAGCGGTTCTGTGATCTTGGTTTATTTCCTCCAGGCTGGAAACTGCTAAACTCCAAGGAGCAACTGTCTGACTCAGCGGATAAGTTTGGTGTCGCGGTTGTTTTAGAACATACATTTTATCCATCGCTAAGGAGAATTGGTTGCAGATCATACTCCGGGATTTCTAAGGATCCACTATACAGATAAGCGGTTTGATTTTATATATCTGGTACGCACACCACTTCTATTTATTCTGCACGATCAACTTTTGAATATATTTATCCTGTACTACAGTGATTTTTAGTTACCTGCGGTGCAGATACAGACACCGTCCTGTTCTAACTCCTCTGGACTATTTCTGTGTACATTTGTGCTTATATGTCTATATACACTGTATACACCTGAAGGCGCCGCCCTTTACCATTTATATCCTTTTATATATATATATATATATATATATATATTCAGATATAATATAATGTTCTTTATGATGTATGAGTTTGCCAGCCTGGGCCTAAGTGCCTGACTAAATTAGTTGCTTTGGCAGGGTGACAGCAGCCATAAAATAGCAACTAGCGCTGGCTCTGGTACCTCAGTTCTACACAGTCCCACACACCACATCCTCCTTTCCAGACGATTTAGAGGCATGTTATACATGCATATTTACAGTAATCTGGTTCAGACCAGCTCACAGCAGCTACAGCGCAGCTTTGGTCCATAACATATTCTCTTGATAAATGATCTTGAGAACAAGCATGAGACACCAAATGTCTTAAAACATTGCAGTCAGTCAATAAACTATGGCCAGTTTTTGGAATCCTGCCTGAGAATGTTCCTTAACCCCTTCTGTATACTTAGGATTTCCTCGGCTATAACTTGTTTGCCTCTGAACGCAACAGCATGGAAAAGGTTAACGAACTGGAAAATGTTTATATTTGTGTGTCTTCTTTGTGACTGCGTTCTCATGTAGAAAATTTAAATTAATTCAACTATTCCAAGCCATCTATTCTAAAATAGCAGGAGGACAGTGCTAAAGCCAAAAATGTATTTCAAACACTAGACAAATGCCAAAAACATATAAAATGATACATGCAAAGCTACATATAGTTTTAAATTAGTTATTGTTGCTGTTTTTTCTTTCACCACCCAGTTTATCCAGATCCACACATTTAATGCTGGTTAAAACAGCAACACATATTTTCGCTGTACAACCCTGGAAAAAAAAATGAGTATTTTTTATATTGTGGCACAGACATCACAACAAGCTGTTTGCTACAAAGTTGGTGCTCTATTCTTTTCAAAAGCTAACGAGCTGTTTTATAGCAATGACCTTCACTTTGCCTTTGACATCCAGAAATTCTTTGTTACCTGTTCTGCTAAAAGAAATTGAAAATTGTTGCCGATTGTGGAAGAAGTATTGTATACGCTTTGTAACAAAAGTGAGTATTGCGTAACAACCTGAGGCGCAACTATTCCCTCCTATTAGCCACATTTAGTAAATGGTGCTAAATCACTGGAGGAAACACAAAGGGGGATAAAGACTCATCGCTTGTACTTCTATAGAAGGGTTGCACTACAGACACTTTATTAACTAAGAATCTATGTTTGCTATGGACAGATTCAGATTTGCCAACTTGATTCATTGTTCAATGAGCAGACAACATTTTAAATTATAATTTATATATTAAATACAGAAGTGCATAATGTCACATCCAGCTCTCTAATTTGATCAGTTATAATTAAATACCAACAAGGTGCATCAATAAAAGATAGATCAATTTTAATTCATACAAAAAAATACATATATACAACGTACATCATTAAATACACATAAACGATTACAGTTATCAGGGAATAGCTGAAACTGAATCAAAGACTGAATGTTGATAATTCACCTTATGGATGGAAAATACTTTAAAATATCACTCGGTTCATAGGGACGGAACAACCCCCACAGAGTGAGTTAAATCCGGAACTTGAAGAGTCCCTCTCGTTGGAATCAGAGTGCTTATTGAAGAGAAATTGGGCTTCTGTTTTTCATTATATATCAATAAGCCACAACATTAAAACCACTTTCCTAATATTGTGTAAGTCAAAATAGCTCTGACCCATCGAGGTATGGACTCCGTAAGTCCTCTGAGGGTGTCCTGTGGTATCTGGCACCAAGACGCTGACAGCAGTTTCTTTACGTCCTGTAAGTTGCGAGGTGGGGTCTCCATGGCACGGACCTGTTTTCCAGCACATCCCACAGATGCTAGATTGGATTAAGATCTGGGGAATTTGGACGCCAAGTTAACAACTTGATTATTGCAATGTTCCTCAAATCATTCCTGAACAATTTTTGCAGTGTAGCACAGCTCATTATCCTGCTGACTGAGGCCACTGCCATCAGTGAATACTGTTACTATGAAGGGATGTATCTGGTTTGCAACAATGTTTAGGTAGGTGGCATGTGTCAAAGTAACATCCACATGAATGCCAGGATCCAAGTTTTCCCAGCTGAACATTGGTCAGAGCATCACACTGCCTCGGCCGGCATGCCTTCTTCCCGCAGTGTATCCCAGTGCCATCTCTTCCCCAAGTAAGCAATGCACAATGCACCCGGCCATCCACATGATGTAAAAGAATATGTGATTCATCAGAACAGGAAACCCTCTTCCTTTGCTTTATGGTCCAGTTCTGGTGCTCACGTGCCTATTGTAGGCGCTTTCGGCAGGGGACAGGGGTCAGTATGGGAACTCTAACTGGTCTTCGGCTATGCAGCAAGCTGCTATGCACTGTGTTTTCTAAACTCTTTCTATCATCAGCATTAACTGTTTCAGAAATTTACAGTAGCTCTTTTGTGAGATTAGACCAGATGGACTAGCCTTCACTACCCACACATATCAATGAGCCTTAGGCATCCATGACCCTGTCGCTGGTTCACCAGTTGTCCTTCCTTGGACCACTTTTGGTAATTACTAACCACTGCATACTGGGAGCACCCCACAAGCCCTGCTGTTTTATAGATGCTCTGACGCAGTCATCTAGCCATCACAATTTGGCCTCTGTCAAAGTCGTTCAGATCCTTATGCTTGCCAATTTTTCCTGCTTCCAACACATCAACGTCAAGAACTTACTATTCAATTCATCACCAACATTTATTTATACAGTGCCGTAGCGCTTTACAATTGGGAACAAACAGTAATAAAACAATACTGGGTAGGACAGACAGACAGACAGAACTAAGAGGGTCTCTAATATATCTCATTGCCATTGTAATATTATATATTGTAACAGCAGATATAATAAATGGCGCTCAGACACCAAATAAGTGCGTTGAAAACAATATAGTCCGATAGAAATAAATAGAAATAAACACTTGTTTCATAAAAGAGGCAGCCTTCCTCCCAAATATCGGATGGTCCTCCGATCAATAGATCATCAATATATACAAAGGTAGGAGGAATAGTGGTGCCAAATAGAGTAGTGTTAGCTGGTTTAAATCACCCAGACAGTCAATAAGTACTGTAGTATAACGGAAATGCAGACTTAAATATATGTCTAGCTGGTAAGATCAATATCGTCCAGTTTCCAATAGATTCCAACCATATACCGAAACCGAGACAGAGAAAAGCAAAAGAAAGAATGTCAAAGGCACCCGTGAAATATAATAAAAAGTAATAGGTGGCAGCGTACCAAACAGGTATAAATAAACAGGTTATCTGTATCTGGAATGCCTGAACGTGGCCTCCAATCAGCCTAGTAGGTCAGGAACAGATGTATAGATAGCTTGCGTGGATATAATATATCTGGATCACCGGTCACAGCTCACAAACTCCACTCAGCCGATGTATTATAAGAGGAAAGAGCCATATAGTGTAGTATTTATATACAAATAATTTATTCAGCATATAAAAAATGCACACTCACAATGTATATAAAGTTTAAAAGCTTATCTGAAATCCTGGGATAAAGGGAATACTGTTTAACAGTGTAGATCTCTGGATATTTCATGAGATAAACACCAATGGGCTTCACACAGAAGTTCTCAAAGGGATCACTCTCAAAGATCAGGAAGACAGTATAGCCTCAAATGTACCAGGAGTGGGTGGTAGTGAACAGCCTCAATGCGTTTTGTTCAGTTTGAACTTCATCAGGAGGGAAGCAGCATGACACAGTGATGAAAGGGGGGAGCATGACACAGAGTGATGAAAGAGGGGGACAGCATGGCACAGAGTGATGAAAGGGGGGAAGCAGCATAACACAGAGTGATGAAAGAGGGGGACAGCATGGCACAGAGTGAAGGGGGGAGCAGGATAGCACAGTGTGATGAAGGGGGGGGCAGGATGGCACAGGGTGATGAAGGGGGGAGCAAAAGCAACATGGCACGGGTTGGAGAAGGAGAGAGCAAAAGCAGCATGGCACAGGATGATGAAGGGGGAGAGCGAAAGCAGCATGGCACAGGGTGATGAAGGGGGGAGCAAAAGCAGCATGGCACAGGGTGATGAAGGGAGGCCAGGAGAAGGAGGAGCAAAGCAGCATGGCACAAGGTGATGAAGGGGGGCCAGGAGAAGGGGGAGCAAAAGCAGCATGGCACAGGGTGATGAAGGGGGGCCAGGAGAAGGGGAAGCAAAAGCAGCATGGAGGGCACAGTGTGATCATAAGGGGACACAGCAATGTGTGTATGATGGCACAGGGGGCTTGTGGCAATGTAATGTGTGTAAGGTAGGTGGCGGCTAATTAATGGGTGCTATTTTGTTTGTGGGGTGATGGTGGGGCAATTTCATTTTACAGTGGGGACTATTAATTTAATATGGGGTGGTTTGGGGGCTATTAATTGAATGTGGGGCTGAGTTTGAGGAGCATGAGGTCCATTTATTAATGTGAATATGAATTATTTAATGGTAGTGACAGTTGCGGGAAATATGAATATTTATTATACGTAAATGCTATTAATTTATTGCTGGGGCTGTGTGGAGGGAGGGATATAGGTTTATTTATTAAATGGAGATACTAATTATTTAATGTTGTGGTTGGTTGCAGGGATAGATATATATATATATATATATATATTAATTTAATGGGAATACTATTATTTAATGTTGGGGCTGGAGGAAGGCCCAATTATTAATCGTGGGTCCTATTGATTTAACGCCGGGGCTGGTTGAAAATTTCTAAATGTACCCATTTTGTTTTTCAAATAGGACCCCCAACATTCCAGGATCCACACAAGCAGCAACTAAAGAAACCAGCAGCCACAGGTGGTGAAAGTGACAAGAACAGGAAGGACAGTCTGTCATATGTTCTGATACTAGTGGGACAATCCCAATTTTTGGTGACTGTTCTGCCCAATCTAAGGGGCAGGTCAAGACTGTGTATTCTTTATATACTACACTATGGTGCTAGCTATCCTTCGTGGACTTACCACACCCCGGTTTGGTTACACATCTCTAGTGACTGGCCACACCCCCTTTGGTGGGCCCCTACCATTGTATTCCCCCTGTGGGCCCCTCGTGCCCCAGTCCGACACTATAATATATATATATATATATATATATATATATATACACACATATATATATATATATATATATATATATATATATATATATATACCGTATATACTCAAGTATAAGTCGACCCGAATATAAGCCGAGGCACTTAATTTTACCACAAAAAACTGGGAAAACTTATTGACTCGAGTATAAGCCTAGGGTGGGAAATACTGGTAAGTTTCAAAAATAAAAACAGTGCTGGATATCGTTAACACTGGGCTCCCAATAATACAAACGTGAGGTTGTAAATGAATATATCAAAATTTATTGTTATTAAACATCAATAAAATTATATAAGTACATAATATATACCCATATCCTAATAAATTGTACACAAATGGTTAAACTAAATCCTCTGCACTTGGTATCAAGCCTAATAGGTGAACACAGATATAAATAACATTAACTAAAGACAACTCAGATCATTAATATATAAATCAATGAGACAGTCTGTGGATACTAAATACATGTGCCAGTTAAGTTTATTCGCCTTTAGAAGGTGATGAGCAGTTACTCCTAAGTGTTCAGAACAGTACAGTAATTTAGGCTTTAGTAATGCAAAAGATGCTGCACATACACTAAATAGAATTTGATATAATAGCTCAGATAAAGATAAGTTTGATTTTGTTTGCTGGAAGAAACATTTTAACAGAACAATACAATTTGCTTTGTGTGATTTAACCCTTATTATACTTGAAGTTTGGGATGTTTTTAGACTTTTCAATGATTTCACAGTTATGCAAAGGAATCTTCAGACACTTATTAATAGGTGACAAAAAATGAAAATATTGGACTTTATAAAACTGCTGCAAATAATTGCAGTGGACAAGTCAGGGTACTCACATGTGTCTCTGACCAGCGGGGCTAATGGAAATGTCCCGGTCTTTAGCTTTGACTGACAGGCTCCTTTTCATTTAACTTTATTGTTCCATGTGCAATGAACACACAAAAACGGGCTACAATAAAATGGTGGCTGACAGTGATCCACAGAGGCTGCAGATGCCTGCAGATGAGCGGGGGAGACTGGAAAACGGAGACCAGGTAAGTGGGACTCGAGTATAAGCCGAGGGGGGCTTTTTTCAGCACAAAAAATGTGCTGAAAAACTCGGCTTATACACAGGGGTATATATATATATATATATATATATATATATAATATGCAGTATATGTATATCTCTTATAAAATTCAGTTTTTGATGTAAGGGGAGAGATTTGTAGCATATTCCCACAGGAGCAGTGGTTTACTCCAGTTTACCTCTTCTTTGTAAACATTGGGATTTTAAAAAAGTATTTTATTTTTTAAGACTTCATTATCGTTTATATATTCTAAAGATTCATAAAGTGAGCGCTTGTATTTTTTTTTTAGTTCGAAAATATTAAACAAGCATCCTGTTATAGCAAAAATTATATATTACGTGTGCTTTGCTGCATTTATCGAAAGAACATAAACCTATCCTATGGAGAACAATGAAAAAAATATGTGCTTATTGCAACATGCTTGGGACCTAAGGTTTTACATATAATGCTTTTTATGTAATTTGGAGGACCATGCCAGAATATTTAGAAATATTTCTTGCTGCTCACGGCATTTCCCTGACTGTAAGTAGACTGGGTGATCACGTCTACTTCTGGGATGTTAATACCAAAGAGCAGTAATTATTTCACGTCTTTAAGGGTCTGAACATCTTATTGTGGTCAATCTTCATGTATTGCTTCTCTGTTAAGTCCCAAGCTTTGATGCAGGATGGGATAAGACAACCTGTAGCAATACAGATCATCACAGTAGGAAACAAGCTAATTTTCTATTTCAGGAAATGGATATGCTGATGTTGGGGGATGCAGTGATTTGTATACTAGTGTGATTGAGTAATCTGGGCTTGGCCTTATCTGTGTGGAGTTTGCATGTTCTCCCCGTGTTTGCGTGGGTTTCTTCCGGGTGCTCCAGACTCCAATTTCCTCCCACACTCCAAAAACATACTAATAGGTCATACTTGCCTACTTTGGACAAGTTCTTTCTGGGAGGGGGCGTGGCAGAGGGTGGGAGGGGGCGGGGTGTGGCCAAACTCTGCATTTTAGCTCCACCGCGACAAACCGGCATTTTCATCGCGCGGGGGGGGATTCATAAATGACGCGATTCACAGCGAATCGCGTCATTTTATGACGGCAGTAGAGGGATGCGGGAGATTTGCCAGCTCTCTCGGGAGTCCGTGAGAATTTCGGGAGCCTCCCGGACATTCCGGGAGAGTTGGCAAGTATGTAATAGGTTAATTGGCTTCTATCAAAATTGATAAACATTTTCAATTTTAATACATTCATATTCAATTTACTATACCATCTATGTTTACCTTTGTTTTATTAAAAGAAGTCACATTATTTATTCACGGGATGTGTGTGTTCACTCTATTTCAATATCTCTCTTGTTTTTTTGGTTGAACAATTAATTCATTAAATCTTTAAACCAAAAATTTATTTTAAAAGGAGACATTGGGGGAATTCCATTGGCGGCAGGGGTGGATCTAGGAAATGACTATACCCCGGGCGATGTAGGGGGGGGGCGATTTAGGCCCCGCCCCCTTTCCGACTTCTAAGGCTGCCGGCGGCTGCACAGTATATGCAGGTCCGTTCACCAGTGACAGTGTGCTGTCCCGCTGCTCTGATTGTGTTTAAAACACAGTGTGTAGCTGTCGGCAGCAAGCCCCTGCTAGGGGGGGCGACCGCCCCCCCCCTGGATCCGCCACTGATTGGCGGCGATGTGGCGCATGGACATTGTTGGCATTTACGGTAGAATGGAAAAATGAGTCGAGACTCCTATAAAATCTCTGCCGTGAAGTAAAAAGATGTTTGCGCCCCCCCCCCCCTCAAAAATATTACGCCATAAGTTTCGACCGACTTCCACAACCAAACCTTTTTATTTACTTTGCTAAACCCACTATGCTAGACTTTCACCCGTGTGGCTGGTAGAATGAATGGGGGACACAGGGCTGGCCTATTCAGATGACTATAAAACAAAAACACATTTTAGGACAGCCTTTGCATGATGCAGCAGTGGTGGTACCCTTATATTATCTGGTATACATCCTTATATGACCCTTTAATTAGCATCCTGGTATAGCGAACCCCAGGATATCAAGCGGGCTAGAAAGAATAACAATGCGGTTCTGTAATTTGTCCTTCTATATATTTTACAAATGAACACTAGTCATTTACTAACTGACCTTTAAACGCTCCTTTAAAAAGAGCCTCTATTCAAAGAAAAAAATGCTTATTTTTTATATGCAAGAAAAGAAAGCTCTGTTTTCATACGAACAATGCCAAGTATTTCTTAATTAATTCCTGTTTCCAGGTTGTATATTTCCCTTGAATAGCCTGAGGGTCATTCTGAAGAAACACTACCTAATCAGAGTAAGGTCTTAAGTAAAACTAAAATCGACGGACACTTTAAAAATGTTCAACTTTGCTTTATTTAGTAAAAATGTAAGGGTTATGCAACCTTTATAGAATAGAGAACAAACATAATAGATGGGGATATAACTGGTTTCATGGAAAGGATAACTCAAATTTTGTGTTTGAAGCAGTAGCAGCTGAAGGAAAAGCGATAGTAAATATGCATCTGATATCGGATGATGAGACTGGGTACAGTAGCAGATTATAATAAGAGTGTTTTTGGACATGACCATCCACAATTTAAATTGCAGTAGTTGCAGAATGACCATGATTAAAGATAAAGTACACTTGGGGTGAAAGACTTGTATATTTCAATGAACTTGGTGAGATTTTATTCCTGAAGTGTAATTGGAGCATAAAGCATTCACCAGATTGTACCAAGGTGATGGATTGTTAATGTATTACCAATGTAGGATAATTCTAGCTCAAAGTGACATGTGGTCCTTCAACAATTAGGTGTATCTTACAAATAAGCAAATGTTTTATAAATTAGATGTTTGACAATTCCCATGAATGATAATAAAAACAAATATGCATAAAAAAGGCTTCTCTGTGTATAAGCATGCTATATATATTATTATAATTGTTAAATACAGATTAGATTAGCTGGCAGGCCACAGGTTGGTCTAAAAGTAAAAGTCGCACTCAGCTGTGTACTCCCTGAAATTCTCCAGAATGTAGGTGACTGGTTCCTCAACAGGGGGTGCAAGTTTGCTGACACGGCAGCCCTGCCTCATACTGACCTTTCACAATGACCAGGATGATTAACCAGAGGAAATGGGGCACTGTGGTTATCATTGCAGCACAATTACTGCCCAAGTAAAAACAGGATAACACACATGCTGTTAATTGGCCAGTGATTGTGCTGTAGCGATCTACTGTACCCCCACTGATCCTGTGAGCTCAAAATCCAACAACACAGAGGGGGAGATTCAATTCTCTGTGTTGTTCTTTAGAACAAACTGAATAAAAAAAAGTGTGAAAAAATTGTTCTAAATGTCCACTGTGGAAAATCGGTTAAAAGAATACATGGATTTTAATTAGAGATGTTCACTGACCCCCGTGTTCTGGTTTTGGTTTTGGATGTGGATTAACTTCGTGTTTTGGTTTTGGCAAAACCGCCCTTGCGTGTTTTAGTTTTGGTTCCCAATTTTTTTCTAAAATCACGTAATGTTGCTTTTTTCCCCACTACATTATTATTAACCTCAATAACACTCATTTCAAGTCATTTGCAGTCAATTTTGACCATCTCACAGATCACAATATTATTTCCATACACTTTCAATCAAATACTGCAGTGACCTGGCTGGATGCTAAGCGACAGAGCAATGACACAATCACATGGCAGTTCATAGCACATCTAGGAAACATTGGCACACAGCAGTGGCAGAAAAGAAAAGTGGTGCAAGATGGAATTGTCCTTGGATCATGAAATCAATTATGGTTCATTTGATCGCTCCACCCATTTCTTGGATAGCTGTGGTAATTCTAGAGCTAATACATGGCGACAGGCGCTGACTCCCACAGGATGCGTGCTTTTATCAGACCCAAACAAATTCAGAGTGCCAGACAATGCACTAAAAAGAGCCATTGTAATTCACAGCAAAAAGCAAGTTCATCACTGAGCTTTGAATCAGCCGCAATTCCCAAAAAAGTATAATATAGTTAGGTACCTTTGACATAAAGTGTAGATTACAAACACTTTGTGCAATACTGATGAAACAGCAGCAAAGTGAAAGGTAATACATATACATGTCTATTTAGACATCCATGCTTATATTACTGTGGCTTTACAAACACTACAAATGGCTAGACAACTGTTGTCAGGATTGGGTAAAAATAATTCCACACATAAGAGGTGGATTTTTTGGTCTTATGCCCAGGCATAAAAATTGTCTTCTTATCACGTGCAAGAACTGCTTCCACTGGGGGAGGACTTACACAAACAACAACATCCTTGTCAACATCCTCATTAGCGCCCTCGTCAGCTACACAAATATGCCCCTCATCCTGTTGCAATTCCAAAGTGGCATCCTCAATTTGTGTATCATCGGCTACACTTGGGCTGTTCATGCACACATCTGCAGAAATGCTGAAAGGGGCCTTCTTTATGGGTACACTATCAGAATGGTCAGGATTACACATAGCACTCGTGGACAGACTCTCCTCAGGAATTTGTGTCATTTCTGAATCTGAACATTTTCCTCTAATGCCTTACTGTTTTCTTCCAGCTCAGCTTTTACACAAAAACGTATTTGTACACCACTTTTGGAGTCCGAATGACAAGGTCTTGCTTGGTCATGACTGTCCTTACAAGAAGATGCCTCAGTGACAGTTGCAGAACTAGCACTCATACAGAAAGGCAAAGGCCTCATTCTTTCTTTGCCACTGCGTATGTAGAATGGCATGTTGGCAATTTTATTCTGCAGATAACTTTGTCTGGATTACAGGTCTTTTTTTCTTGACCAAGGTAAAAGGTGTTTTCTTACATTTTTGTTTCCCTGACTTAAAAGCACTATGCACTTTAACATAGGCTTTAGCAGATGACGTACAGGGATTACGATCATCATGACTGGTGCCAGCAGCTGCTTGGTGCTCCTGGTTTTGTGTGTACTGCTGTGAATCAATTTTGATAACACAGTACAATGTGACTGCAGATTAAGAACAACACAGCCAGCCTTATTATTTCTATTTCAGCAATGACAATTAGCAATGGAGCTCTCCTCTTTGTGTTTTACCTATATAACACAGTACAATGTGACTGCAGATTTAAAAGACCAAGCCTGACAGCCATATTTTTTCTATTTCAGCAATGACAATTAGCAATGGAGCTCTCCTGAATGTCACTGGAGACTTGAAGAACACTGCTACCCCTCCTCTTTCTTTTCTACCCATGACGCTGCCCAACTGCACTAGAGACTGCCAAGAACTGTGCTACCCCTTCTGGGTCCCTCTGTGAAATGACGCTGGACCGCCGTGGAGGGTGGTACTTATAGAATTCAAAACTCGCGAGATCCGATGACGCAATGATGATGTTTTGCCTCGTTTTCAATTCCGAGGGCGCGCAAAAGTACCGAGTTGGCTCGGTACACAGATCTGCTAAGTTCGGGTGTTTTCGGTTCTCAGAGAACCAAGCCTGAGCATCTCTAATTTTAATAGAGAAGCCATAACATTTTTCTTTTTTTAGCAGATTTTATTTTTGTTATGAACATGAGTAAATGCACATATGCTCAATGCTCTGATATAGCTTTTGGATGAAAATATGCTCCTTTACCCAACCCCACTGAACAGTTTCACAACTCTTACAACTCAACAATGTAAACACCACTGCACACAGTACTCAACTGCCCTTCTGCTCCATGGGAGGTTTCTGTCCTCCCTGAACTCGCCTTAGGACTGTAAGCTCCAATGGGGCAGGGACTGATGTGGGTTCTCTGTACAGCACTGCGGAATTAGTGACACTATATAAATAGATGATAATTATAACCCTCACCATAGACGGATTATAAGAGCAGAGCCAGTGAAAAGTTGGCTGAATTATCCTGAGAATTAGACACTTGCCAGAACAAACTTGGATACTTACGGTAAGTTTAACACAGATTTCTGCTCGCGGCACAGGGATCTGTGAGCAAAAGTCAGCGTTGAAATTACTGTACTAATGGTAATAATGCGCATTAATTACCGTAGTAACGGTAAAGATGCGCATCCCGCGTTGTTCTGTAAATCTGTGACAAGATATCAAATATTGTGAGGCAAGTGTTCTGCCCTGCAGTGAAGAAGAATTAGGAGCTGCAGAACACTTGATGACTTTTACACATAGATCAGAGATAACTTACACTGCCCAGGAATCTAACCAATAGGTAATCTACCCTATTGCTTTTCTGCTTGGTATTGTATACTTCAACACTTAACGTGGTAACTTGGGGAACAGCAATACAAGATTGCCAGACATTTTATCACAGAACCCTCAATATATCTTATATTAAACTGGCTTTGGAAGTTGATGATGTTGATAGATGAAGATCTGAAACAGAAGTATTTAAATCTAGAAACATTCCAGGTTGGAATCTATAGTGCAATTAACATTGTGTGGACTTTATATATGATATTATAGGTTTCTTATTTTTGTTAGTTTTTATTGAATTTAGCCCTTTTTCATTAAATTAGTGCACTGTATCATAAGTGTGGGGCCCAATAATGTATGATATTGTGCTAGCAATTATTTAGGAATTTTTATTTTTTTTAAAAAAGTCAATCAGTTCTTATACCATACATATATACAGTATATGTTTATGTGTGGCTGAGTGGTAGGATTTTTAGTTTATTTATAAGTGTTGTGGTGTCTGTAGGTGATAATTCCAGTTTCTATTGTAGCTGATATTTGTACACCTCTACTGTGCAATACTTATCTTTGTTGCATGCTTATCAGGAATTTGATAACATAAGTAAGAAACATGTAATAGATGATTGTACATTTTTTTTATTTCTTTAACTTTATGTAGGTATGAAAACAATTTATTTCTAACAGGGGTTGGGGATCATGGCGTGTGTATTGGGGGTGTGGGCACAGCACAAGGATCAAGGATATCAAAAGCATGTAAATCGGTACTGAGTGGTTGAGTGGCTTTAACATGCATTTGCAAATGGGTGCAACTAAGACTTTTGCATTTTTATCTACAGTAGAAATGGCAGCTCCTTTGCTGGCTATAGCAGTGTGCTGGGGGGATTTTTTTCTGTGTTTGTTCCTTTTAGGATAACCCCACCCTTTCATGCACTTGCTATAGCCTATAAATTGATTGAGCAACATCCACTTCTGTATTTTACTGAGCAGTTACAGCTACTACATATATCAAGTTAAAATATTAGGCACTACTAACTACTTATTAGGGAAAAAATAATCTCAAAATAACTGCATAATGCACAAGATAATAATACATGCAATATATTTCTTATTGGTTTACAGCAAATAGTTTCCCTTTCCGATGTACGGTTTGCTTTCCCCATGAAAGAGTTAGTCAGGACTATACTACAGCAGCACTCTTAAAACACCAAACTGCTAACAATACTTTAGGTTATTTCCTAGCACTGTTGTTAAGAATGCGTCTCTTAAACATTATGCAAAAAATGAATGAGCGAATGACTGAAGAAAAGCCATTACCTGCTAGTAACTTGTCATGAGCTAGCAGGGTCACATGAATAAGCAAATTCTTTCAGCACTATGTAAGGTTGTTGCTAAGATATTGGCCAACAGATTGAATCCCCTTCTGCTGTCTCCAATCCATCCTGATCAGGTGGGACTTATCCCAGGGAGGCAGGCCCCTGACAACACCAAGACGACTATCGACCTGATACACAACGGTAAAATTCCCTCCTTGATTATGTCATTAGATGCAAAAAAATCGTTTAACCGAATATCCGTCTCTGCAAATGGTCTGACCTCTGCACCATTCAGGAGCTCCAATGGTACACAACCAACAAGGATGCCCCCCTCTCACCACTTATTTTAGCTCTTATCATAGAACCAATGGCTGCCAAGATATGAGCTAATAAAGAGATGTCTGGTGTTTGTATGGATACCACAGAGCATAAACTGGCTCTATATGTGGATGATATGTTATTAAGCATAGCAAATCTGTTTCAAATCCCTCCCCAGTTATCCCATTGTTCAACTCTCCGGAATTCCCTCCTGGCGTTGTTGCATTTGTGTTCAGCTTATGTCAGAAGAGTGTTATCAGATACTTAAATGACCTGACCCACGACTCCACCTTTCCTTTATTTTCCTACATTCAAGCTATATTCATATCCCTACTAAAAAATTCTACCAATATTTACAATTACAGAATTTTCATAGCAAATTTAAAAACAGTCTTAATCTTCATCCCCTGATTACTGTCGACTTCCGCAGCTGTTATGATCTCTACTATATACTCCGAGTTCACTCTTTTCAACATGACTTTACGTGATCCTCATGAATTGGCCTGGGAGCGGGATTTGGGAGAGACCCTGGATCATGATAACTGGGTGAGATCCAAGAAAAAGCTGCATCCAGTTCAATTAGTGTAAGGATAAGAGGGAATTAATAAAAAATATTATTTTGTTACATCCCTACAAGGCTTAAGAAGAAGCTCCCTGACTCCGCTGATCTCCTCTGGGGCTGTTCTACAGAAGGGACATTTCTCCACATATGGTGGGGATGTCCAAAACTCATGTTTCTTGTTAAATAACAAGAATTTGATACTCCAACTCATGATACTCTTAGAACCTAAATGTTTAAACTATTAAGTCCATATGTATTGTTTGCAATACAGATTTTCCAATACAATCGCTGTGGTTCCAAAGCACAAAGGTTTTTTTCCCTCAAATTATTACAAGGCAAAGTTTGATATGCATATGCTTGTGCCGTTGGCACCAACACAAGCTTCTATCAGAACGCTCTGGTTTTCAAAGCCTGAAGTGAACAATTTATACACTGTACAGTTGTAAAAGCAGTGAAATCACAAAGATACACAGTTACAGTATTAAGGTTCACATTCATAGTTAGATGGGTCATAACCTCCCAAAAACTCAACGTGCCATTAGTTAATTCCTCTGGTCATTGTTCCTTGAGGTGGCCAGGTGTCCTTTTTCAGGCTCCCGCCTCTAGATCTGTATGAACCGGTTCTTTTATGACATCTCAGGACATGCTATTTGGTGTATGAAAAGTGATATTATTTATAACTAGTGTTCCCAATGTGCGAAACCTACATAAATAATACCAGAAACATTCTCATGCAATTGTGAACAGAATGATACCAAATTCAATCTACTTTAAATATTGATTGACCCTCTTTTTCTTCTTTAATGGTTCCAGCCACACCATTTCTCCCACCACCCTTTTTCTTGTATATTTCCTTTTTTACACCTAAAAATACGTCTTACAACACATCATTTCTATAATATTCTCAAAAGTTGTACTTACTTTTGTTCCCAGCATGTTTTTTTAACATAGTTCTAACTTGAGATGTAACAAAACACACCATACATTTAAGTAAAGAATCTACAAAACATGCATACACATGTATAGAAATATACATTTAAGGGTACATTAAAATGGGCGTAAAAGTCATGTATATTCAAGTTGTGTGAATAGGTAGTCTGATTGAGAGGGGCTGATGACCATGTGCACTTTCAGTATGCAAAGATATGGTCTTGGTGCTGCATTTTTTTGATAAAGACAGCTGCAGGGTTTTCTAGACATATTTAGGCATAAAGTATGATGATTTAGGGAGCAATCATATATGTAGGGAACAGTGGGATTTTAGCCCCTTCCTTGTTCCTTACTTTATCCACTAACCTGTTCTCATTACTCTGCCTCTCAGTTGACCCATTCTCCAGTCATCTCCTTTTTAGCATTGATAGATAGAGCAAGTAAACAGAATCAATGCCAGCTAGGCATTATATTCCCGTGTTTGGAGTCTCGTGGGCTAGGACTTCAATGTAATGACTTCAATGTAAGAAGCTTTAATTAATTTAGCCCCAACACTTAATTAAAAATTATTTGCATAAGATGAGACAAAGACAGAACATAAGACAAAACTTATGCGATGTGAAAAGAACATGATGAGCCTAATGGATTGAAGCCAGGCTGCTATGACAGGGGGCAAAGACTTACTGACATACTGAACTGAATGTAGCTTTATAATATTTCTTTACCCTTTAGAACAGCCTATTGTGGGAAACACATGCAGTGATTTCCTCTGCTAGATTTACAAATAAAATGAAATCATCCCAAGATGATGGACTTCTAAAGAAAATATATTGGTTCACCTCATGTATGTAGTCATGAGGGGAAAAAAAAAGTATCATCCAGTTATTCGGCACAAGCACTGACCTGCCAGATCTATGTGGATTGAAGCAACACGTGTGTGGCCCTATATTACATTAAACAAACGACCTGATCTGCCCATGTCTAGCTAGCACAAATCGGCTCTTATATTTCAGGAAGACATAAACTGAGGTTTGTGTAGCCGGGATCGGAATAAGACGCAGTATGAAGGTGCCTAGAATCAAAGAGGTGGCTCCTTCCCTGCATGACAGACAAACTTTTATTTATTTCATTAGCAAAACAAAACCTGAACTAATATAATGTTGAAAAAAAGCAACTTGTAAGTTTGTCCGTGATGGGGATAAATTGTGTAAAACATTTCTCTATAAATTCTGCTTTGTGAAAGGACTAAAGCTACAGAATGTCTATAAGAGATGTGCCTAGTAGATGGGCTGGAGCATGACAAAGTTCTGTGGATTTTTAATGCATAATACTAATGTAGAAGAAAAATGCTAAGTTCTATAATCTGACTTATCAGGAAGCTATAGTATAAAAAAACCCATAAATAAAAGTCATATTCAAATTAAGATGAGGCTCTTCTCCTCCTCTTGCTTTCATTTCTCTTCCTCTCCCTCTCCTCTCATCCCCCTTTCACAGTGGTAATCCACACCGCCTCACTACTTAAACTTATTTTTCCCTTTTATCTTTGTTCTTCTATTCTACCTGAAAAAATGGTTCCGCGTTTACCATTTCTAGCCTCCCAAACGATTGTTCGATGATGATTTCTGTGCACCTGCACTGATTGTGATCTATATATCCCTGTTTTTCTAAATGCCCATTTTATTTTTGTCGATTAAATTATCATCATTTGCTGTTATGTGCTGAACTTTATTCAATAAATAAAGTTGTTAAAAAGATATAAAAAAAAAGAAAAAGAAAAAATAAGCTGATAAAGGTGGCACTACAATAGCCTTGGATAAGGACAAGTATACACCACCGGGGAATGAACAGCTTAGTATTAAGGCTCATTATTGTAAATTATCAAGAGATCCAACTGTTTGAGTTTAAAGAAAAAAAAAAATCATTGATGAATATATTGAACTTGCTCTATAGGAGGAAATAATTACAAAAGATTTTCGAATCAATGATTACCCATTAACATCTATCTTATATCTTTTTTTTATTAAGGTTCATAAAATTTTAGATGGTTCTCCAGGACTATCAATTTTGTCGGGATCTAATTCATTACATCAGCCTTTGGCAGTTTATTGACTGCTATTTACAGGACACTATTCAGAAAATCTCCACCTGTCTTAAAGATACATAAGACTTTCTGTTATTAAAGGAAATTGAACAGCTTGATGGACATCAGTTGTTATGTAGTATTGATGTACAAAGTTTATATACAATGAGGAAGATATTGAGTACGTTTAGCAGGCATTATGGAGGGAAAATTTGACATCAGGCTTTGTGAATTTTCTATTCTAAACATGTTCTATTCTCTTCCAGCACTTTCTGCGATTCAATAAAAAGAAAGAATTTCTTGTGAAGCCGGACACCAGAGTGTGCTGCCATTCTCTGTGCTTGTACGTATAAAGCTTGTTGGGTTAAGCACTGTTCCACGTGAGAGGTGTAGCACCACGGGCAGACGTGGTCCTGGAGGCTGGATGACGGCACTTTGGTTCTGTTTCTATTGTCCACTTAGCCCATTTTTAAAATCCTGTTGATTTAAGCAAAGCAGTTTGACAAACTCCTGTATCATACAGACCTATACAAGTCTTATCCCACAGCAGCTGACAGGGCAGCAGGAGGGCAAAGGACAATTCACCAATACAGGTGGGGTTAACAGCTGGTATATGCTGAACACAACATGTAAAATATATATGGGTACAGTTATTGTAAGACATATGTGGCAGAAGTGACATAAGAAAAGCAACTGGCATCAGGTAATAAGACAGGTACGGAACAGATGGTAACATATATGTGGAGTACTGCTGGTATAAGACAATAGTACATGTTATGGGGTATTATAGGTATAATCAATATTAAGGCATGCTGGTAAAATCAATGTGTGGGTGCTACTGGTGCATTCAGTTTTAGGGGAAAGTGCTGGTAAGTGAATGTGTGAGAGATCAGAGCCATGGGCCCCAGAACTGCTATCTTCTCTAAAGACAAAATTAATATAGAAGGATATTTCCAATTTTTTTAAATATTTGACCAAACCCTCATTTTTGCAAACTGTATGCACAACCTGGCATCTACTGCTTCTGAGAAAAAGGAACTCAAGTAATTAAAATAGATGCATGGCCCATCCTTTGGCTTCTCCTGATTACTGGATAAACTGTGCCCCTTAGCTGGCAGCCTGGCTCAGTGGACCATCCCCTGGCACAGCACACAGCTGACATGATCATGATTTGAAAATCCGTGAATAATAATCTGGCTTTCCTAATAATAACATTTGAAACCAGGACCTCTAGAAATCTGTGTTTCATGTTCAGAAATACACATCAACAAGAATAAAAGGTAAATTACCCTAATAGAATCTATATTCCTACAGGAATTACTAGCTGGTATTAGAACAAATCGTGTCTTGCTATCTACCTATTAAGCTCCATCTAACTGTGGATCTATTGGAGCAATAAAGTATATATGAGAGGACCCCTATAATCAGAAAGGCAGCAGGAGCATCCAGCGAAACGCCTCGCAAGACACGATTTGTTCTAATACCAGCTAGTAATTCCTGTAGGAATATAGATTCTAATAGGGTAATTTACCTTTTATTCTTGCTGCTACCGGTATTATTCATGTATGAGACGTGATTTATATATCTATCAACCCAGGCTTAATTGTTTGCATATAGGGGTTATCAGAGTATGAGAATATTCCCCGCATCATATTATATACAGGGCTTTTTGCACATCCAGCAAATTTTAAAGCACACAGTTGTTTTATGGAGAATATAGTTTTATATTTCGCTGATCTTAACAGCTAATAAAAGTTAAGGTTTAATTCTCTTTTCTCATTTCTCTTTATATATATATATATATAGAGAGCAACAGTGCACCTATAAAAACTTTCTTTTTTTTCTTGTTGCTATATTCTGTATTGAGTATAGGTTGCACTCCCTTTAGTGATAAGAAGTAGTAATATACTTGGATATAGAAATTAGGGGTTTTTGCTTTTCAAACTTGTGCGACAAACTTAGGACCTCTCCTTCCACTCTCTTCATTTTCCTTTAGATATATACCGTACAACTGTTGATGTCTGATTGTTATATCACCAGTACTGCATCCTCTTGGTTCGGGGACGACCCCAGAATATTAAGAATTTGCGCCAGCGTTTTGTAGCACGCGGATGACCAGGCGCTGGGGCGATGGGCTAGGCGTTATGGAAGTTCCCGCCTAACTGGGGCTGCAATGATGCGCTGCGCTAGCACGGCCATATTTCAGGAGGTTAGAGTTTCTGCCCGAGACAGGATTGTTGAAGGCAGGTACATAGCCATGTTCGCTGTGTCCAAGCGGGCTAAGAGTAGGCAGTGTTCGAGGTGCTTTCGCGATGTGGCCAGGGTGCATCTAGCTATAAGCCCTATACAACTGGCTTACGGGCGCGTATGTATTTTCCGCCTGTTACTTGGAGACCTGGCCGCAGGAGGGGATGGTCATGTGGAAATATTTGCACACAGTGCATGAAATGTCCTCACCACCAGGGCCGGGGGTGTGGCAAGCTTAGGATCAGGCATTCAGGGGTAAAATACGTTTGCCTCCTAAGACTCTTGCTAGGTTATCTTGACGATGTACAATAGTTAAGGGTGTCCCAGTACAGTTGGGGTGGTGCTTCCCGGCCATAATGTGGTGACAGCAGGCAGGGCGAGGTGGGGTTGGTGCTCCCTTGCTCAGCAAGGGCCTCTGTTATCCCTTCTACAGAACTAGTTGCCCACATGGGCGGCGTGCAGGTTCTCCCACACTTTGTCTCATATGTGGTCGGGGACTACTGCAAAGTCTTATGACAAGGCAGTCAGAGGAGGAGGGGCGGGTAATGGGCCCTGCAGAAGGCAGGATCACCAATTAATGTGGTTAGTTGGAGCTGATGGCTCGTTTGTTACCCAACTCGAGGAAGCAGAGTTTTTAAAGGATGGGCTTTTTGTAAGGGTTCTGGTTATCTTACGAAGGGTCTGTCAAGATGGACACGGTAGTAAACCTGAAGTCTTCCAGTTTATTTCCCGAGGTTTTAGCGGACAAAGTTCGCAAGGAGATTGCGTTGGGGGTACTGTGCGCCCCTTTTTGGATCCTCCACTTACCGGGACTGGGTAGTTTCCCCGGTCAGGGTGTTTCTTAAGAAGGCTGCGGGTAAGTTCGGGCTGATACAGCACCTGTGATTCCCGTGTGATGCAGCAGTGAATGATGCTATCCCTGAGAAGTTCTGCAGTGTGGTGTACCAATCTTTTTAAGCTGCGGTAGACATAGTGGGGGGATAGGCAATGGCTATTAGGTGGATTAGTGCTTACCTATGGAATACGCAGTCTCCTGCACGTTCTTTGAGAGTGTCAGATCCTTCCTACACCGGTGCGGCTGTGCGGGCACAGGCCATCATGGCATCACCAATTACTTGGAAGTTTTTCTGGGCATGGGCCCGGTACGGGCAGTGATGGAATAGTAAAAGTAGGAAAACAAGGAAAGAGGGACCAGCTCTTGAGAGCTTACATCCTAAAGGGGGAAACACAAATAGCGTTGTATCAATTGGGGGAGTGGGGGTGAAAGCAGAGACAAGGGAGTTAGGAGGAAGTCTGATAAGCTTGAATAAAGAAATGAGTCTTAAGGGCACACTTGAAGCCTTTGAGAGTAGAGGCTCACCTGATAGTGGGTGGGAGATTGTTCCACAGCTCGGGAGCAGACCGGGCAAAGTCCTGGAGGCAGGAGTAGGAAGAGGTAATAAATGAAGTAGTGAGGCGGTGGTCATTGGCAGAGTGGTGGAAGCAGCAAGGAGTGTAGGTAGAGATGACATTGGAGATGTAGCAGTAGTAGTGTGGTGGGGAGGAGGACTGATTGAGAGCTTTGAAGGTGAGGAGTTTAAATATAATTCTGTAGACCATGGGAGCCAATGCAGCAACTGACAGAGAGGAACAGCAGAGATAGATTGTGGGGAGAGAAAAATAAGGCAGGCAACAGCATTGAGGGTAGACTGAAGAGGAGCAAGGTGAGAGTCAGGTAGGCGAAATAAAGGTTACAGTAATCAAGGTGAAAGATTACAAGTGAGTAAATAAGAGTTTTGGTGGCTTCCATGATGAAAATGGGACATATTTTGGATATATTCCAGAGTTGAAAGTAGCAGGATTCTGAGAGGGACAGAATGGGAGGTTTGAAGGAAAGTATTGAGCATGACCCATGGTATGGGACCTGAGAATCAGAAAGCAGGGAAGCATTATTAACAGAAAGAGAGAGGTGGGAGGTGGAGCCCTGGTGGGGATGGGGGGAGAAGATTATTTCAGTCTTGAAATTATTGAGTTTAAAAAAGCGCTGGGACCTCCTATATAAGATTGCAGGAGACACAAGACACAAGACACAAGGGAAATGGAGATGTCAGGGGATGAAAGATATATTTGGGCATCATCAGCATAGAGGTGGTACTGGAGGCCAAAGGAGTGGATGAGGTCACCAAGGAAGGCGGTGCAGAGGGAGAAGGACAGGGGGCCAAGAACAGATACTTGGGGGAACTCTGACAGGTAAGGGAAGAGGGGGAGATGTGGAGTGATGTGTAGAGACTGAAAAGTAGCAGTTTCTTAGGTAAGAAGAAAACCAGGAAAGAACAGTGTTACAGAGGTCTAGAGATTTGAAAGTTTGCAAAAGGAGAGATCAGTCAACAGTATCGAAGGCAGCAGACAGGTTGAGAAGGATAAAAAAGGGAGTAGTGTTTTGTAGACTTAGAGAAGGTCATTAGTGACCTTAGTGAGGGTAGTTTTGGTGGAGTGGAGGGAGTGAAAACTGGATTGGAGTGGGTCAAGGAGGGAGTGAGAAGACAGTTAGTAGGTGAGACATTTGTAGGCAACCCGTTTGAGAAATTTGGAGGCAAAAGTAAGGAGGGAGATAAGATGATAAGATGATAATTAGAGAGAGAGGCAGAGTCAAGGGATGGCTTTTTAAGTATAGGGGAGACGGGATCATGTATAAAGGAGGAGGGAAAGGTTCCAGAGTAGAGGTTGAGGAGATGGGCAAGATGGAAGAAGGCCTCAAAAGAGAGGGAGCAGAGGAGGTGGGAGGGGATGGAGTTGGAGGCGTGTGAGGAAGAGAGAAGGGTGTGGAATTCATCTGCAGATACCAGAGTGAAAGAAGAAAAGGAGGGTGGGCTAGGAAGTGGGATGGCATTAGGGAGGAGGGGATGGAGATAACATCCTCAAAGGAGGGCAGGAGTGGGGACAGGGTGGGACAAGAAGGGACTGATGGGTAGCAAAGTCGATAGCAGAGAGCCCCCCAAACCCCCATCCATTGGATATTGCAAACACCACCATATAAATCACTGGCAGACAAATTCATGCACTTAACCTAAAAAATTGGTGTATTTGCAGAAAAGTAGGCATGTGACTTTACAAAATATTTTTCACACTGTGGTTTTGCAGTTTCCGAAATGACACGTATAGTTTTGCAAAAAGAGGTTCATAGTGATCTATCCTAAACAGCCATAGCTATTGATGAACTCTTCTGAAATGAAGCACTGGACTGTAGCAAGTCACTTACGCCATTGGGAGGTGCTCAGACAAACTAGACAAATTGCATTTTTCTTTACAAAACCACAACTAATATAATTTTTCCCATCTATTATTCGCGGGGAATTTTTACAGCTTAGATCCAATTTCTTAAAATGTACAAATCAGCAACAAACTGCCCTTATATATAAATTTAAATTTTTACGATCCTAGCGCCCTACTTTCTTTACCTGACAGCTAAAGTTTGACACAGTTTTTCTGCCAAATAGTAAATACTGGCATGTATGCAACCCATACAACAACCTCACTGTTCTTCATGCCACTGTATATACATATAAACACTCCTGTCAAATCAAGTTACCTGGCAGTGGAATTTATGTTGGCACTGGAATCTACTATGTATTGCTTACAGACGTGTCAGGAAAGCACGTCAGACAGCAAAGTGCGTCAACGCTGAAGGGTGCAAGAAACCAGTAAAATACCTCACCCCACGTGCTTCTATATCTTCCTTAGTTAATGACCTTATTACTTGTTCTCTCTTGTTGTCTTGTTTAAAGTTTATTGGCTTTTGAAAACCCCTACCAGCCACAAGGAATGAAGGAGATATTCACCTGTAGGTGTATAACTATGTCACGTATCCCAACTAGTTCACATTCATAAGCATTAGCCATTCAGAGTGTCTAAATGTTTCATTTGATCAAGGAATTTTTTTTTTAATCCAACAATTCTTCTGTTGTTAAGATGATCTATTTGGGCTAGCTTACATATGTGCGAGTACTTGGAAGCAAGAAGGAATAATGTAAGCATCCAAAGTTTAAGATTTTCAGTGATGATTTTATACAGTTAGTTGCCTACAGGGCTGGCGCTACTGCAATGCAAGCTAAAGTGTTCTCCTAGAGTACCAAGGTTCAGGGGGAGCCGAAAACACTGAATGAGTGACATATAGTTCTGTGGGTGCACTGTGGCTCCTTACAAATCAACAGTAATAATAATAAAAATAATATAAAGTGAAAAAGAGGTACGACAATGTTCTGTTCATAGTTTATATTTCACAGTAGTTAAAATATGTCTAAAGAAGGACATTACAGATTTCTTGGAAAAAGGTACACTCTTCGCTGCTTTCACAATCACACATATACATCTCAACACATTTCTAAATATAGATCAAGATAACATAAGGCACTACATTAAACAATTAGAGTTTAGGAAAGGTTTAAGTTGCTAGTACTGTACATTTTCTCAACTTCACTAACTATGTAACCAAAATCAGCATTGGTGCTATTAAAACTGTAGGTGATAACTTTTAGGAACTATACAATATACATATCTATACATTAGACCCAAAGAGACACAATATGGAAGTATTGCTCCATGCTGCTCTCCTCCCCTGGAATCCACCCCTCTCCCAATCAGGCTCTCTACCTCCCTCCAAAGCTTCAAGCGGGTTTTTACCACCCACTTCTTCATCAAAGCTTCGCCAGCTCTCCTCCTAACTCTCTACTACTCCCCTTGTCTCAACCCCGTTCTTCTGCTCCTTTAGTTTGTAAGCTCAAACGAGCAGGGCCATCTTCCCTCATGTCCTCCTTCCTCCACTTTCTTTACCACCAGTAAGCTTACACTATTCCTCCTTTTCTCAATCTTGGAATCAGATCCCGTTTGCCGCGCTCACTGTACTGGGTACAGGCTCAACTCCTTTTATTTCCTCCTTCCCATGCCTCATGTTTCAGGCAGAGGTTATCCCCCTATTACTTCCTCAGTGCTGGTTAGAGTGTTCTGTCTATTATTTAGTGCTTTGCCTATATTGTCTTTGTACTGGTTTTGCCTTCAATGTTTTGCCCTGTTTTTCCATGTTTTGTCTTACTGTATACTCGGCACAGTGCTGTGGACCCCTATGACGCCTTATAAATAAAGGATAATAATAAATAATAATAATAATAATAATAATAATAAAGTAAAACGGGAAATCAGGGTAAAAAAGGGACAAATGGGACATGGAGGTATATGAAGATCTTATCAATAATAATCAAAAGTATACAAGACTTATCATGGAAGATTACTCCCAAACCACCGAACCGAAGTTTTGTTGCCAAAACTTTTATACTGCTAAAGTATGAGAAAAATTACAGGTCTTTATTGTTTTAAGTTTTACTCCATAAATAGTATTTTAAGAAATTATTATTGAAGTTGGAGAAAATTTGTTTTTGATGACAATAAGATGATGGGGTTGATTGGTGTAAATTTTGGTCTGCTTAAACCAAGAAAACCACCTAAAAAATCTATTTAACTTACTAGATGTAAGGCTCAGCAGTGGGATAGTGACACACAAAGGGAGAGATGCAATATAATGTGATTATGCATAAAAAATTATTTTAAAAAAATGTAGCGTAAAATATGGTCAACCTATTAAAATACTGTAATGAGCTCACTATTTGATTAAAAAATATCTTACAGGTTACAAAGTAAACAATTTTAAAGTCTTTTGAGTTTGTACAAAATGTAAATTTTTTGGTTCTAATTAACTGATAGTTAAAATGTTTAAGCTAAAAAGTTGCTTAAAATGTCAGTTACTCAATTTCCATTTTGGAGTAGCTTTCTGAGTTTTCATCAATGGTGCTTTTGGAGCATTTCTTAATACAGTTTTTTAAAAGTGATTTTATTTTTTCAAGTAATTTACATATCATGACTACTGATGCTAACTTGCACGCAATTTGAGGATAAACACAAAACAAAAGCAATGTTTGCTAGGTGGCAGAGATAACAAACGTTTTGTGTGTTTCAATTTTTAAACATTCAACTTCTTAAGAAGGTCCATAGTCACCCACAGTATTTTGAATCAAGCGGATTCTGTAGCAGGCTTTTATTTTAATAGTGTTTCAGTAGAATTAAATGCTGGTGCTTTCAGTAATTAGCAAACGATGTTTAAAAGAAATGAGGTAATGCAAAGTTTACAATTTATAAGCTCCATGAACTATTACATTTTAAGGTCCACATAAGGGCAATACAGTGTGTCAAAACTATATTCCTGGCACACGTGGTTAAAGACGCATTAAAAAGCTAATATGGCTGGCACCCAAACCTCAGACTGATGGGCCAATAGGAACCGTCCATTTTATTAGAGTAAACTTTCATTTCTTTTTGTAACTCCAAACTACTTTCTGTGCCAAACCTCTTATATGGTTTATATGTGGAATTTCTGTCTAGATTAATAGAAAATCTTTATTGTTCAAGGAATTACGGCATAAATAACTCTCTAGAAAAGTATTTCTGAAGACAGTGATGGCAATACCCAAATGGGCATGTGTGGACAAGTGGGTGTGAAAGGTTTAATCAAAACAAAACTACGTGTTCTGTCTAAAAATGACTAAAATCATACTTTCCATACTTCGCATGTCAGGTGGCAAGTGCGGAGAGGGTGCGTGGTGCAGACATCGTGTCACCATGTCCCCCGCTCACTTCTATGGCATTGCAGAGCAGAACCTGATGATGTGAATCTAGTCATTAAGCCCGCCTCCACCAGGGTATCTATGGGTGCCTGCTCTTCCAGGACGACTCCCCGAAATTCATAGAGATAGACAAGTATGACTAAAATTGCCCCAATAAGTAACTCACACTCACTATTAAACACAAAGTCCTGCCACCAGATTTAGTTTAAGAGCTCTTAGGAAGTCTTCAATTACTCCCCGACTGACTCAAAAATGGAATTACAACCTAATTTAATCAGAGTGACTGTAAACCAAACAATTCCTTTCATAACTGTAGCATTATAATAACAAAGCCAATCAGACATGTGAATCATTTAAGAACAAAGAACATTATCATCAACATTTATTTATATAGCGCCAACAAATTCTGTAGCACTTTACAATTGGGAATAAACAGTAATAAAACAATACTGGGTAATACAGACAGAGAGGTAAGAGGGCCCTTCCTGTAACCGGGAATGGGAGGATGTGATGAGAATGAAAGAGAGATGCAATCTTGTGCAGAATGGAGGTGTTGAGTTGGGAGGCATGGGGTTATGTAATGGAGTTTAATATGACAAAAAGTCAAGTGCTTATTGAATAAAATTATAAATTTAAGTACAGAAAACATAAATGCAAAATAATTTTCTTAAAATAAATCAGGAATAAAAACAGAAATGGTCATAGCACACTCACATACTCTCTTGCATAATCTGCTGTCTTAGGAAGGCTACAAGGTATGTACAATTCAGCAGAAGAAGACTGAGCCCCATGAAGTGACAATACTAAAATAATTTCAGCACCTTTTAAACCTTGTTCTTCTGTGCCCAAACCACCCCCTTTTTTGTGACATCATGATCCACTAAACATGGTATGATTTTCTTCACATATGCATAGGAAACCTGATTACGTTATATTGATTCTTTAGGAACATAAAGCATCTCTCTAATTGCCATATGAGGCCAATATATATTGATGACACATTCCATGTGGCTTGCTCCACTGGTTACAAATTTATACAGGGGTCTTCTTAAACACGGATTACGGAAAGTAATGATTTTATGTATTATGCTTCCAACAAGGAACTATATCCCCGCACTTGGAGTGACATAAATGTAACATGGGCAAATATGGTTCTAGCCAAAGAAATTTCAAAATCTGTGGGCTAGGCAATAAACACATGGCTGTTGCCTGTCTGTGACACCAGACATCTCTGAATAATCATTCAAAGCTAGGTGACAAAAGCAGGCCTCTGAAGCATACATATAAATTAATACATGAAGCTCTTCTTTGCTTAGACCCAGTAATTTGCTGCAAGCCATGTTATCTAAAGCAAATCATATTGTTGGCAATGATCATGACCGCATTTATTGTTTATTTTCCTAATAATCCTGATTTGGCCATAATCTTGACAAATATATGTGTAAACTTTCCAACACTGTAGTGCATTCACCAGTACTGTTAGTGGCATCTGATGTATAGTCTTCAAAGGCATCTTGGTGTCAAAAAAGGGCTATCTATCTAACTGAGACCAACAAAAGTCCCTTATAGGTCTTCTATCTACTACATCTTTTCCAAAACAATTATTATTTATTAAGAAACTCCTTCCTACATTACTCTAAAGCCTGCTATGGTGATCTAGTGTATCACATGTGTGTCTGATGTAGATAAATTGGCATATGTGTTTTTATGTCCCCTTAATACGAATACAATCAATTTCATCAGGAAACTAAAGCTGGCTAGACAGGAGAGTTTTTGCATGTGCCATCATGATGGACCGTCTCCAGAAAACTACAGTAAAAAGAGTTTTACTAAAAGTAATATTCTAGGTAGCCTTAAATTAAAGTTTATCCATAATCTTCTTTTTATTGTATCCCGCCCCCTCTTTTAACCAAGGACCAACCACAAGACAAAGGCAAAAATGATTTGCCTGCAAAAAGTGCTATTGATCTGTGTACGCTCCATGATGCTTTTCTGTATTAATACATTTGTCATTTTAATATTTCCCAATGTGATTGGGGGACCTGAACACTAGAATGAATGTATACCCACTTGGTACTGGCAGTTCAGACTTCACAGCAGTGAGTGTTATAGTCTGACAGTTTCCCTCTTGCACTGACAGGATTGTGGAGTCATATGTGGCACTATGACTGTGACAAATGACCCTACACATTGAGTGCAGTTCATACGACAATGTGTCTCAGGAAAAATGTTTAATAAACTTATGGCACTGTGGAATACAAGGCACCTCGAGCAGACAGCTTGGCAGGCCAATACGGGCATTTGCTAAGGACAGGCAACTTGTATGTCTGTTTTATACATGCTCATGCTCACGCACCAACAACAATAATACATACTTGCCAACTCAATTCGGGTTGGTCTCATGGACTCCCGGGAGAGCTGGCAAATCTCCCGCATCCCGCAATTGTGGGGCTAAAATGACGCAATTCACGGTGAATCGTGTCATTTTGGCCCCGCCTCCGCGCTAAAACAGCGTATTTGATGCAGGGGCGGGGCCAAAATGACTCGATTCACCATGCCCCCGCCCGCTCTCTAGGCACGCCCCTCTCCCGGATACAACTTAGGCAAGTATGCAATAACAACAATACGTACTGAGCCTCCATCACATCTGCAGGAACTCTCAGGGCTAGGGATCACTTTTTCTCCTGTAAAATTCATCTTCACACACCCATTTGAATGGCAAAAATCATTTACTCTGCGCCATGCATGGAACATTACATTAGTAAATAGTTAGAACCCAATTTAGACAATTTAGAGTCAGAAGTAAATGCAGCTAGAAGGTGCAATACCGCACATGGGCAAAACTGTGTTGTGTTGCTGAGGGTGTCAGGGACAAATCTAAAATGTGCCAAAATACAAATTTAGAATTGGGAGGTGCATCAGAGCCCAACTGTTAGTTTTAACTGCAATGTTAAAATCAAGCACCCGGTACTTGTGTGTATGGAAACAGTAGGCAGTATTTTGCATTAAATAATAGCATTTGCACCCATTGCATAGCAACATGGCATGTGAAAGGTACAGTGAAAATGGATTTAAACTTGTGTGCTGTCCATGTTAAATGGGTTATTAAAAAAAAGTACTTATTGTACATGCTATGGCTAAAAGAAAATATACCCTGGGCCTGATTCAAATCGGAACGCAATTTGCAAACAAGTTGCGATTTAAAAGAAAATGGAACAAGACAGTAGTTCCAAACATATACAAATCCAAGCGGACCTCAAGATGCATTTCAGTTTTAATCTGGGTATAAGTACGCACATTACTTGCCGTATGTTAACAGATAGAACAAACTGCAGAATATGCACAAGCATATGTGCAATATAAGGTCACATCAGAACACATACAAAAAATGTATATTATAAAATAAATGAACAACTCTAAACATTCTAATCATTAATAAAAAATATGGTTGGTTTAAAAAAATATATATATTTTTTTTACATTAAATACATAAATCAAGATCTTCTTAATACGTACTGTGCATATAATGCATTTTTATATTCTATCTGTGCTACCTAGTGGCACGCATACGCGTACTTTTCCAAAGTCAATGCCATGCCAGTCATCACTATCAGTTGGCAGTTACACATGTCCTGTAGCTGCTGCAAATGGTACGACTGAAACCAAGCGTACTTAAGAGAAACCCAGGACTTGACTAGCCTGCATCTGCATAGCCGACCTCGGCATGCCCTTATGTATTGACTATGTCCATCTGTCCTTTCTCACCCCTGTCCTGTTTTCAAGTTGTAGACAGTAGTAAGTGGCGAATGTTTATAATGGGCAGATGGTAAAATAAATCGTGAGAGTTGCTGTGAGTTTAATCACCAAAGTCCGACAACTGCTTTGTGTGTCCTCCCAGTAGATATGGTGTGTTTTGGGTAGTGCGCTGTGTTTGGTTTGCACCAAAAATAATGCTTTGAGTTCATTCCAAAAAGTTCTATCTTGGCCTCATCTGATCATACAATCTTTTGTCACATGGCATCAGTATCTTCCAAGTGGTTTATTGCAAAGTGCAAATGAGACCGAGTGTGGCACTTCTTCAGAAGAGGTTTTTCTTGCTAGCTACCCTGCCATAAAGGCAGCTTTGTGTAAAGTTTGTGAGATAGTTGCCACATGCACAGACCAACCAATCTCAGCCATAAACACTTGTAAGTCCTTCAAAGTTGCCATTGTCCTCTTGGTAGCTTTCCTGATCAGTATTCTCCTGGCTCTGTCATCCAGTGTGTATCCCTCTCCTATCTTATGCCCATCCAAAAAATTATCCTGGAGATCTTTAAAAAACACCTTAGAAATCATGGTGAATTATTTGCCTACTATACACTACTAGTAGTGGAATCCTCAAGGCATGGTGGGTTTTATTATGAAGAAATCAAAACCCCTACAATTGATGGCAGGTGGTCGCCAATTAGCTGGTGTGTGATCTGGAAGGTCATTGATTGTACCTGAGCAAGTTTATAATGGTTACTCTAAGGAGGATATGATCACTTATCCAAACCAGGAATTTTAGTAATTAAATTATATTAATTGTTAAGAATTTTTCTAAATGTCATTTTAATGTTGAGGGCTGTAATGTGTAAATGCATTTAGAAAAAGTTTGATTTAATTTATTTCTATTTCCATGGTGTAATGTGCAAAAGGTAATGGATTTGACAGGGTATGATGATTTTCTATAGGTAGTGTAAGTATTATGGGATTGGCTTATATTTTGGTTCACTGGTGTGCTGGGGGATTTCTCTGTGTTTCTTTTCTAGATACCCTCTCCCTTTCTAGCACCTGCTGTAAACATATAAATGGATTGAGCAACCTCTAATTTCTGTATAATTATATTTGAGTAACCTTTTGCTGAAATTAAGACACACTCAATACACACTCTCCTGTAATGCTCTATTAATGTACATGACACTGTGATTGGAATAGACAATGCAGCTGGCTTATTGTTGGTTATTGTAAAACCATAACAGATGTGTGTGTGTGCCCACACGTTTAGTTTCAGGATGTTTAGCTTTGCTTACAACAGGAAACTCTTCCAGCTGTTTTCTATAATACATAGCACAGGATTGTAGAGAAGCTAAAGATACTTACTATAAAATGAAGACAAAGACACTTGACGTTACATTTAAATGTTACTATAAGGTGTCTGAGCCGAGATTGAACCACAGACATTCAGCTCACAAGCAGCAGCCTTTCAGTTCATCCACAGTGTCTGTTGATTACCTTGGGCCTGATTCATTGAGGATCTTAACTTGAGAAACTTCTTATTTCAGTCTTCTGGACAAAACCATGTTACAATGCAAGGGGTGCAAATTAGTTTTCTGTTTTGCACATTAAAGTTAAATACTGACTGTTTTTTCATGTAGCTCACAAATACTTGATAGCTTATTTGCACACTGAAATTTAAGTTGATATTTGTGTGCGCAGTGTGCGCAGAAGTTCCCCAGTTTGCAGTAATTTATAGTGTCTGCTATCTGGTAATTCACAAACTTAGCAGTTAAAATGGTTCAGATACGTAAAAAAATATCTATATACTGCTATACAGTGAGACTTTCCTTTCCTTTAGGTCCCATCCACTGGCTTCAATAAGTTAGAAATAAATGGCTAAAGGGGAAAGATTAAGGTGTAAAAGGTGCCAAGAGCTTAATGGCATAAATGTGTAAGAAATTCATATGAAGAAATATATAAATACTGTATATGGACAAATGTTTAATAAATGTATTGTGTGTGTTATTATTTTCAATAAGTTCATGGGTGCAATCAGATCCGTCTAGGTAACATTTCTATGGCAACGAATGCAAACCTCTCCTCAATGCTGTGGCACTCCAACCTTTGTGGTCCCAATCTTTCCATTAGTAAAAAATATATAGACAGTTCTATGTCTGTGCAAATAATAAGTCATACAAAATAAAATAATAAAACAGAGTGCAAAGTCATAAAAGTGCTGACTATAGATCTCTGTCTGACACCACAACCTTGGTGTCAGGAAAGATGGTTTTTGTATGGCAGATACTGATTGGTGGGCTCCAATGGCAGGAACAGTCCGTATGAGAAAAGGTATACTGTAGCTTTAATTACAGAGGTTGAGCCTGGAGACTCGAGTAAAAACAATTCCAGAGAATAGCCATGGGTCTAGAGCCACAGAGGGTAGTCCTCCAAGAGCCAAAGGTCAAGAGGTAGAGCGGTGGTTGTCTGAAAGCTTAGGGTCAAACACAGGATGGCAGCCAAGAAGGTACAAGATACAGAGTGATGGTTCACAAAGACAAGCTAAATACACTGACAATGTGCTGCTCAAAGGAAGCTGTTTATATAGGCCTGAAATTGTGGTAACAAGCCTCAGGTTCTTGCAAATAATTACCAACAACAGGTCATCAGGCCATTCCCTGGTGCAGTCCTGCACAGAAGTGATAATGCAAATGGTGAAGTAGATTGTAAACTGAGCCCGTGGCCCACAGTACAGAGGCTGCAGTGCTGCAACCCAATGTTTGTGATTCACGTCCAGCAGCACCAGATTCTTCCGAGGTATTGTAAGCGTCAGGTGGCATAAATAATCTCTGTGTCTGCGGCGGCAAATCAATCGTTGCTTGTTAGAAAAGAGGAGTGATTTAAAATCTAGGTGCAGGACTATGTGGCATTTCCACAAATCCGGGCTTAGGTACAATACAGTAGGAGGTCAAAAGCTCCTTCTACTGTAGACTTGTGTATCTGCAATAGGGATGTTTGCATTTGAAGCACTGCTATATCATACTGTACAGTGTCTGCATTTTGTATGAGGAACATGACACAGATTAATGGCAGCATTCTTATCTATTATGAAAATCAATGAAGAACAAATAGACAATGCTGCCAAGATCAGACATTTATTATGTAGCTGACATCTTAAAACTGTACATTTTCCTTGAAGAATTCACTTATCTATCCCACGTGCTTTCAACGCGCGATCTTGGCTATCTACTATGTAAGCAAGATGTGAAGGTGTTAAAGCTTGTGAAAACCGTTTCAGTGATGAAATAATACATTAGTCCTCTAGTGCGACCTCTTAGTGAAAAGATTGTAAGTTTGAACGTGTATGAACACTGCGGCTCATACACGTTCTCACCATTATCTGGCATGGGGAGATATCTGAACATATTTGCTTGTGTGTTTTAGCAGTCAGGGGAATTTATAAATTGCCTGCTATTTCCTCTAGGATGACTAATGGTGCTTTGATTAAATGCATATTTCATTATAATGGATAAATGATTTACTTGTGGTCCTTTACTGTTCTTTGATTTTCACAAGACCTTTTAGATGGATTACGTCTTTAAGAATTATACCCCCTGCTATAATATTATTTAATCTTGTGGATAACTGATGATAGATAAGTGTTTTAATCTACCGGTTTACATATCAGATTATAGACATTTCCACTAATGTACAGTTGAAATATCTAAGCAGCAATGCAGGGTAACTCAGAGGGAACAGGGAGAAGAAAAAAGACTATTTATTTCAGAACAGAATGGCATTGTACTAACACATTTCTAGTAGAGCACTTTTCTAGTATTGCAGGCACGATTTTTAGTCTTAGCATGCAGTATGTAGTTATTGTTAGTTTAAAATTTGCTAGGTTGTCTTGCTCCACATTCACCAATTAGACATGAGAGGCTGGCAACATTTGGCTGCATGACAAACAGAAATAGGTAGCCCATGTTGGCCTGGTTTGTCTAATGTGGGCATGGTTTTCCAAAGCAATGTAATATATGGAAAACTATTTCAAATAAATGTAATCAGACATAACATAGCCACATCATACCAGTATTCAACGCAGAGCCTATTCTAGTGACCCATTAACAATAGAGAGACCATCTTAGCAATATACAATGCAGAGCCTATTCTAGTGACCCATAAACAATAGAGAGACCATCTTAGCAATATACAATGCAGAGCCTATTCTAGTGACCCATAAACAATAGAGAGACCATCTTAGCAATATACAACGCAGAGCCTATTCTAGTGAGCCATAAACAATAGAGACCATCTTAGCAATATACAATGCAGAGCCTATTCTAGTGACATCTATACAATACAGAGAGCATCTTAGTGAGCAGTATACAATGCAATACAAACACCATCTTAGTGATTATTATACAACTGACAGTAATCTAGTGACTATACAAAACACAGTGTGACCACTATATGAACAAACCACCTCTGGTGGCTTTACAACGCATACTGCCCCAAATCTCTGATGGTAGCTTTACAGTGCATACTGCCCCAAATCTCTGGTGGGTTTACAACGCATACTGGCCCAAATCTCTGATGGTAGCTTTACAACGCATACTGCCCCAAATCTCTGGTGGGTTTACAACGCATACTGCCCCAGATTTCTGGTGGGTTTACAACGCATACTGCCCCAAATCTCTGCTGGCTTTACAACGCATACTGCCCCAAATCTCTGCTGGCTTTACAACGCATACTGCCCCAAATCTCTGATGGTAGCTTTACAACGCATACTGCCCCAAATCTCTGCTGGCTTTACAACGCATACTGCCCCAGATCTCTGGTGGGTTTACAACGCATACTGCCCCAAATCTCTGCTGGCTTTACAACGCATACTGCCCCAAATCTCTGTTGGCTTTACAACGCATACTGCCCCAAATCTCTGCTGGCTTTACAACGCACACTGCCCCAAATCTCTGGTGGCTTTACAACGCACTCTGCCCCAAATCTCTGGTGGCTTTACAACGCATACTGCCCCAAATCTCTGCTGGCTTTACAACGCACACTGCCCCAAATCTCTGGTGGCTTTACAACGCACTCTGCCCCAAATCTCTGGTGGCTTTACAACGCATACTGCCCCAAATCTCTGCTTGCTTTACAACGCATACTGCCCCAAATCTCTGCTGGCTTTACAACGCATACTGCCCCAAATCTCTGCTGGCTTTACAACGCATACTGCCCCAAATCTCTGCTGGCTTTACAACGCATACTGCCCCAAATCTCTGCTGGCTTTACAACGCATACTGCCCCAAATCTCTGCTGGCTTTACAACGCATACTGCCCCAAATCTCTGCTGGCTTTACAACGCATACTGCCCCAAATCTCTGCTGGCTTTACAACGCATACTGCCCCAAATCTCTGCTGGCTTTACAACGCATACTGCCCCAAATCTCTGCTGGCTTTACAACGCATACTGCCCCAAATCTCTGGTGGCTTTACAACGCATACTGCCCCAAATCTCTGATGGCTATACAACGCATACTGCCCCAAATCTCTGCTGGCTTTACAACGCATACTGCCCCAAATCTCTGCTGGCTTTACAACGCATACTGCCCCAAATCTCTGGTGGCTTTACAACGCATACTGCCCCAAATTTCTGCTGGCTTTACAATGCATACTGCCCCAAATCTCTGCTGGCTTTACAACGCATACTGCCCCAAATCTCTGCTGGCTTTACAACGCATACTGCCCCAAATCTCTGAAGGTGGCTTTACAATGTAGACCACCTCAAATCTCCAATGGTGATACAGTGAAGACCAACATAGATTGCTTGGCTCCCTTGCTGTCCTGTCCTTGGAAGTAGTCATATCCTGTAGACTCCTATGGACAGTGCTGGCTGTTCACCAATCAGTGTCTCAGAACCTCTTGACACACTAACTTGTGCTATCCACCTATCAAAGTGCTGGGAGCCATCAGCTGGATATGACAGCCACAGTGCATACTGCCCCAAATCTCTGATGGTAGCTTTACAACGCATACTGCCCCAAATCTCTGCTGGCTTTACAACGCATACTGCCCCAGATCTCTGGTGGGTTTACAACGCATACTGCCCCAAATCTCTGCTGGCTTTACAACGCATACTGCCCCAAATCTCTGTTGGCTTTACAACGCATATTGCCCCAAATCTCTGCTGGCTTTACAACGCATACTGCCCCAAATCTCTGCTGGCTTTACAACGCATACTGCCCCAAATCTCTGGTGGCTTTACAATGCATACTGCCCCAAATCTCTGGTGGCTTTACAACGCATACTGCCCCAAATCTCTGCTGGCTTTACAACGCATACTGCCCCAAATCTCTGCTGGCTTTACAACGCATACTGCCCCAAATCTCTGCTGGCTTTACAACGCATACTGCCCCAAATCTCTGCTGGCTTTACAACGCATACTGCCCCAAATCTCTGGTGGCTTTACAACGCATACTGCCCCAAATTTCTGCTGGCTTTACAATGCATACTGCCCCAAATCTCTGCTGGCTTTACAACGCATACTGCCCCAAATCTCTGCTGGCTTTACAACGCATACTGCCCCAAATTTCTGCTGGCTTTACAATGCATACTGCCCCAAATCTCTGCTGGCTTCACAACGCATACTGCCCCAAATCTCTGAAGGTGGCTTTACAATGTAGACCACCTCAAATCTCCAATGGTGATACAGTGAAGACCAACATAGATTGCTTGGCTCCCTTGCTGTCCTGTCCTTGGAAGTAGTCATATCCTGTAGACTCCTATGGACAGTGCTGGCTGTTCACCAATCAGTGTCTCAGAACCTCTTGACACACTAACTTGTGCTATCCACCTATCAAAGTGCTGGGAGCCATCAGCTGGATATGACAGCCACAGTGCTCTGACTGCTTGCCAGTCAGCATATTAAGACCTCTTGAGGCTCTGATTGCTGAATAATTGGCATTATATACCAGACTGCTGGGTCACCCCTGACTGACAAGGGAAAAGGGGCAAAATGCCCTCCTGCCAATCTTAGCACAGCTGTCTCTGCTTCCAGATCTACAAAGATTGATCAATAAATGACTATATGGAATGGATTCTCAGACCTGCTTATGATGTGTTTACACTGTTTGGGAGCCACAGCACAGGCCAAGGCATCATGATGGCGTGTATAACCCCCAGGGGTACAAGTCCTTAATGTGAAAACAATAATCCCTATGGCCACCTCCAGCAATGAACCATGTCACTATAGAGTGATCACTGCAGAGTGACTATATGAAACAATAATAAGCAATATTCATAAAATATAGGCCCCCTACCCTATACTGTGTCAGTATGTTTACTGGCCATTATACACAATTTAGAAATAAGGCCTATTTGTTCTATAACAATGTGGAAGCAATATACAGAACAATACACTTCACACCAGCTAGCTGAATACTTGTTTTCCAAAGCTGTAATTTAATGTAAATGAGATGTCAAGTTAAATGTACAAAGTGCTGCTATTTAGTTACATAACATTTACAATGGGGAAGAAATAATGGCATGCCTTGTTGTACCTTTATGATTTATAATGGAGTAAATGGTAGAACAACCTTCACCTGAGGCTTAGTAAACAGCTTGTACCACAGACTGTAATTATCTGTTACTATTAAAGGTGTACCATTTGTTTCACTATGTGGGCATGTTATTCACAAACAGTGTGAGGATAAAAACAGACTGATCTGTCTTCCACAATAACGACATCTGTACTCTTAGCAGGTGATAAAAAAGATCTTTTATCATAGGTGAAGACACAGATAATACATGGATTGGGGACACATGTTTTTATGTAACCTATATGACAATACTCTGTATGACAGAATATTGTCATAGTTGCCAACTGTCCTTAATTTACAGAGATAATTGCAGGTTTAAAGATTTGTCCTTGGAAATGTCCCTATTTTTCATAATTGACCAATGACCGCTCGGTTGCACAGCGGTTACCATTGCTGCCTCACATTGCTGAGGTCATGGGTTTGCTTCCTCACCATTGCCCTATCTGTCTGGAGTTTGTACGTTCTCCCTGTGTTTTCTCTAGAAACTTTGGTCTCCTCCCACAGTCCAACAACATACAGACAAGTTAATTTGCTTATTATGGTCATTATTATTAAAATTACTTTTTTCTTCATGTTAGAGGCAGCTCTTGACATCTATTCTTATTCTATAAACTCTATAACATAATATATATTTACTGAACAATTAGTTGCATCTAACATGCAGAAAGTATTATATAATCAAATCCGATAAGTATGGCAGGATGGGAGTTGTATACAGGGCCGGATTAACCATAGAGCTAACTGGGCTACAGCCCAGGGGCCTATGGCATCCAGGGGGCCCTTGAAAGTGGTCAGCAGCAGTATTGATCGGGCGGGGCGGGGGCACCCCCGGCACGATCAGTGCTGCTGAGCACTTTCACTGCGGTCCTTCTCCGGTGCTCTGTAGTCTCCTTACTGAGGAGATCTCATGAGTCTCACTCTCACGAGAACTCCTCAGTAAAGAGCATACAGCGCGCCGGAGAAGAAGGTAAGTGTCGGGGGGGAGGCGCGGGCAACTCGGATCATGGGGGGGGGGGGCCCTCACGGGGGAATGGATGCCCCCTTAGCCCAGGGGCCTCCATTCCCTTAATCCGGCCCTGGTTGTATGCTGGACAAACTGCAGAGATACTATTGCACGTCACAGGCTCAGTCAGATGCATCGTCTCAGCAGCAGAGCGCCCTGGGAAACAATTTTTAAACATTGGCAACTATGTACTATGTATATTAAAGGAACACACATGGGAACTGAAGATCTACACTGAAATTGCACAAATAAGATCATAATATGGGCAGCACGGTGGCTCAGTGGTTAGCACTTCTGCCTCACAGCGCTGGGGTCATGAGTTTGATTCCCGACCATGGTCTGTCTTATCTGTGTGGAGTTTGTATGCTCTCCCCGTGTTTGCGTGTGTTTCCTCCAGGTGCTCCGGTTCCCTCCCACACTACAAAAACATACTGGTAGGTTAATTGGCTGCTATCAAAATTGTCCCTAGTCTCTCTGTCTGTGTGTGTGTGTTAGGGAATTTAGACTGTAAGCTCCAATGGGGCAGGGACTGATGTGAATGAGTTCTCTGTACAGCGCTGCGGAATTAGTGGCGCTATATAAATAACTGATGATGATGATAATATGCAGTATTTAGAAGGTATCTAAAGAGAAAGATGTCCCTATTTCAAGTTGTAACACAGTATAATTTGTAAACATGAACGTAAATGGGAACTGGAGTTGCAGCAAGTGGGGGTGAAAATAAATATGACGGCAATATTATTCCTTTGTATAAGTATGTAGCACTGAGACAATAATATTAATAATAATATTTATATGTCATTTTTAAGTGGAAACTGGAATAACAATGTTGTGCAGACCTGTGAAGAGGTTAGTACAGTAATAATCTGCAGATAATTAGAACTAGTAAATGGGCAACAGGCTGGTTCTGGTGACACAAGTTTATTTGCAGGTTACACTCAGTTTCTGCAAGAAAAAGCTCTACTTGCACCTCAATATCAGTCAGTGTCAATATCTACATCTCCTACTGACACATAAGATCTCTGGCTCTTTTAATTATAATTTGTCGTCAAGTATTTCACTGGACCTGTCATCTAACCGTTTCAGAGCCGCAAGCTGTTTTTGCCAGAAATAACTTTTTTAGTTTTAACTCTGCTCAAGCAGATTTATATGTTGTTTTTCAGGAATAATAAGGCTTTGCTTTGATAACATAGTTGACTAAAATATATTTTTATTTCCTGGACAATATACAAAAGCATAAAATGAGAAAAGAAAAAGAGGAAAATTTTACTATTTCAAGATCATTAATTGATTCAATCAATGAAATTATTATTTTATTATTATCGCAGATTTGTAAGGTGCCATAGGGCTCCTCAGCTCCATACTGTAAACAGGGACAGACAAGGTAGACAAAATAAATTCAGACATGAAAACAAAGAGTATGGAGTGCCACTGAATGGTCATATTAAGGAATGCACATATATTCATTCATGCTGCACTGCTGCTCTCTGCTGGTAGCTTATTGTAAATTCATTTTAGTGAAAATCATATCTTCAGCTAAGACTTTGAAAAAGTTTGAAAAAGTGGAGATGTTGCTTATAGCTAGTTATTTTTTAAAAGAAGGTACTAAATAAATGACAGCTATAATCTGATTGGTTGCTATAGGAAACATCTCCACTTTTTCAAACCCACAGTTTAGTAAATATACCCCAATGTTTCTTTCTTTCTTTTACACACACACACACACACATCTATATTTCCTTTTATAGAGAAAGGGAGACATCTGCTGTATATCACTGGTATAGACAAGAAAAGAACATGTAGTCAAATCTTTTGTAAATTCTTCTACAATACAATATAAATATAACTCTAATGGTTTTCTGTTCAACTAAAATCATTGTACAAGTCATAAAAGAAAAGTAAAACTGGCTGCACTCTCACGTCAATAACAGAACCTCTGCTACCTTGGAAAAGATACAAAGAAAATAAAAAATTACAGATATATACAAATAAAAAGCAACACTGTGAAAAACAACTCTAATAAGGAAAGATAGAAAGGACAAAGAAAAGAAAGGGGGCAAGGGCAGAGAGGGGGAAAGGAAGTGATAAAGAGATAGAGGATGTAATCACTTATACAATGGAAGGGAGTCTACATCAAAGAAAATATACTAATTTATTAAAATACATAAATATAACAATGTTACATAAACTACTAACTTGTAATTAACAAAATAAAATTAAACTTCTCACAAAGTTGCATGTAATATTAAATGTTATGTTCATAAAATTAACCAGGAACGATGCGGTTAGTTAGCTGTAGGAGATAAGTCCATCCTCTTTATGGAAAGCATAGTGTAGAGTATGCCTGGCCAACCAGCAGCTCTCCAGGTGTTGTCAAACTACAAGTCCCAGCATACCATGCTAGCAATGGCTGGCTATCTACTGGCAAAGCATACTGGGGCTTGTAGTTTTGCAACACCTGGAGAGCCACAGTTTGGCCAGGCCTGGCGTAGAGACTATTGGTGGTAGAAGCTGGTAAGCGGTGTCACATTTTCCAGCACTATAAAGGAAGTTCTCAACGCTGTAACACCGGTCTCTATATATGTTGCTCTTCCCAATATACGGCTTTGATCTAAGGCACTCACTCAGAGTCTGTCCAGCAGACTGAATCACTGCTTTGCTGATCAGCTATTCTCTGTGTCCGCTTCAATCCAATTCCCTATACAACAGAATAGTTTCTGTGTGCGAGTACCGTATAACTTGTGTTAATTGTATATTTCTTTCTCCTTAATGTGTTTCAGTGTCTTTGGACACTTTCATCAGTAGGGTCATTCCACACAAGTTTATACGCTACCTGCACTTTACTTGCACAAAGGAAATAGTGGATTGACAAGGCGGTGATTCAGTGTGGCGCACGGAGGAAATTGTACTGAAGTGGACTCTGAATGAGTACCTTCAATCCGCATATTGGGAAGTGCATTATATATAGAGACTGGTGTTACAGCAGTGAGAATTACCTTTATATCAGCAGCGCTGGAAATTGTACCTGAGACCGCTTACTAACTCTACACTATGCTTCCCATAAAAAGGATGGACTTATCTCCTACAGGTACCAGCATGTTCCTAGTTGATTTTATGAACATACATTTTAATATTGCATGCAACTTTGTGATAGGTTTATTTTTATTTTTATGTTGTTAATTACCAGCTGATAGTTTGTGTAACATTGTTATATTTCTGTATTTTAATACATTAGTATATATTTCCAAGATAGCAGAGGTCCTGTTAATGAAGTGAGAGAGCAGCCAGATTTCCTTTTTCTGTTTGTTACAATTAATCGGAGCTTGCGCAGTCTCCCTCTGGCAGCTGCATTTACTTTACAGGGGCGCACAGAGGATAGTTGGGGGGGGGGGGGATTTCTTCCCGCCGACCGAAAAAAAAACACGAGAGAGAGCATGCGCAGTAGCTCCGTTTCGCCAGCACTGTCCTATACAGCAGCCGCGGCGCTGTCTAAGAAGCGTCTGCGGCGGTGCTGTATACAATACAGCACAGCCGCGGACGCTTCTTTGACAGCGCCGCGGCTGCTGTATAGGACAGTGGCCACTTAGTTAGCGCAGGGGGGGTTTCTAGAGACTCAGAAACCCCCCCTGCGTGCGCCACTGCTTTAATACACTAATTACTCCATTTACATAGTGCGTAGGTGTGCTCTGACTTGATTAGTGCATTAGTAAAGTCGCACATGAGATTATCACTTAGCAATGTCCTTATCATGTACAATGTCACAGAAAAAAAGAATGAATAGGTGATCTCATCGGAGAGGGGTTGACAAGACTGCTGGTATGGCAGGGGAGAGGTTTCCCCTGGTTGGTCAGGGCCAGCCCAGCAAGTTATGTATTGGACAAGGTAATATAATGAGTATGACATCTTCCCGGCACAGCTGAGTGATCAAAGAGGCAGCCCGGGACTGGGATAAGCTATATGGATCTGTATTATGTGGCCAGCATTGGATCTCAATTGTATCACCACCAGAGATTTGGGGAGTCTGCATTGTAAATCCACAAATCTTTGAGAGTAGATCTTCATTGTTAAGGTACCAAAGATTTGTGGTGTGTATAATGTAGTGGCCACTGGTCTCTAGAACAGGACTGGCACTGTATACAGTAGTTGTCAGTAGCATGCACTGTGTGCTATATAGTTCTCTATAGCATGACGTCTACATTGATTACCAGACAATAGGTTACTCTCTGTATTGTTGTTGATTTGTAAGACACCACAGTGTTCCACAGTGCCAGCCAGTGGGGAAAGCAAAGCATACATAATATAAGGATGGTAGAATGGGCCCTGTTCATGACAGAGCTTACAATCTAGTGAGAATGGCATAGTGAAGTAAAGAGGATCGGGAAAGTGGAAATTGGGACAGCAATGGGGGTGTACCGGTGGGAGTAGAGACAGCTCTAATAAAGAAGTTAGTTTTCAGAGAGTATTTAAAGACTTGGCTGGGGGAGAGTTGTGATTTGATGATCAGGTGTAATAGAGACTTCCATCGCTGGATAGCTGCACGGGTGAAATCTTATAGATGCAACAGAGGTTATCTGAGATGAGGCAAGGCCAGAGGTAGACCTAAGAGAATGTTTCAAGTGGAGATTTGTAGGGCTTAGTAGGTGAGAGTGAGTAATTTGTATTGGATTCTGGGGAGTATGGGGAGTCAGTGTAGGGATTTGTAGACAGGATGGAAAAAGAGGAAGATCAGTCAGAAGGACTTTGCAGTATAGAGGCGGGAGATGATGAAATGCAGATATGATAGTTTTGGTTGAATTTTGGGTAAGAGTATTCTAGCAATATTTCACAGTTAGAGGCAACATCACTAGGAGAGAATGGATTGAAGTGTGACACTAAGAAAGCGGGCTTGGGAAATTGTGCTGTTGCTGACAGCATGAGAGATTCAAGGGTAGGGTGGAGGTGGTGACTGTGGTAGGAGGGAAGAGAAGTGTCTCATCACACAGATATTACCTGGGCATCTCCTTGGTTTCTAGTTGAGTCTGTCCTGACAAACATGAAGCATCACCGTAAGTCTGTGAATATTACAAAAATGCAACCCCTTCCAGACACACATTCACATTGCTGATGAATAATTGAGTAACTAATGGTGGTTATATCTTATAATGATCAATGATTAATATTATTATTACAATTTATTTATATCACACCATACTGTATGGTGCTTTACAACTGGGGAAAAACACAATAATAAAACATGACTAGGCAATAACAGATAGACGAAGCGATAAAAACCCCTACTCGCAAGATTCCAATAGTCAAATAGGAGTTTGATAAATGAAGTTAAGTGCTAATTATTACATACTGGTACCACCAGACAGCAATGGGAAAAAGTGCTTAATGGGGCTATGTTATCTGGTCAGGGGTCAGAGGGTTTTCGAATATAGGAGGAGAATAAATGTACGTTTGTGTGAAGTGTGCTGCACAAGTTCTGTTGCACCACTTTGCAAACTCCTACACTGGCTCCCTGTGTCCTCCAGAATCAAATTCAAATAACTCATCCTTACCTACAAAACCCTCAACAACACTACCCCTGCATACATCTCAAATCTAATATCAAAAAGAATACTCTCCCTCTCGCCCTCATACTTTCGCCTTGTCTTGTCTCTGGTAACCACCTCTCACTCCCGCCTACAAGACTTCTCCTGTGCTGCTCCTCACTTATGGAATTCCCTACCACACTCATCAGACTTTCCCACAGCCTTCAAACCTTTAGATGCTCTTTGAAAAGCCATCTCTTTTTTAGAGGTGACCTTATCACTGATAACACCCTCACAACTATCCCAATCTCCACTCTAAGCCACACTCGCTCCTCTTGTTTCAGCTGTGCCCTCTTCCACTTAGAATGTAAGCTCGCTAGTGAGCAGGGTCATCCATACCCTTTGATATCCAGTCTCTATTTATTTTGTCTACCTTGTATGTCCCTATTTTATGTATGTACTGTTTTCCTTACTGTATGGCACTGCAGAGCACTGTGCCGCCTTACAAATCTACGATAATAATAATTGTGTAGTATTAATGGCAATCGGGTAGAAGAGGAAGTTGGTAAGCTTGCCAAACGAGATGAATTTTCATGGAATGCTGGAATGCTTGGAGGCAGTGGGAAAGTCTTATGAAGGAGAGAATTCTTCAGAGTGGGTCCAATCCGAACAGAGTCCTATAATTGAGAATGGGAGCAGGTGTGGATGAGAGGCGTAAATCTGGAGTTGCACAGTAGGGTCGAGCTGGGAGATATTTTGGGACAAGGGAAAAGGTGCATGCCAATGGCTTTGTATGTAAGTAGAAGTATTTTATATTTGATTTGGCAGAGTACAGGCAACCAATGTAAGGACTGAAATGAAGAGCAGCAGTAGTAGAATATTTTGCAGGGAAAATCAGTCCAGGCTCTGCACTCAAAACAGATTGTAGAGGTGAATGTCTGCTTAGGGAAATACCAGTAAAGACAAAGTTGCAAAAGTCAATGTAGGAGATGATGAGTGCATGTATTAAAGTTTTTGCAGTATCTTGTGTGATATGTGCATATTCTGAAAATGTTTCTTAGATGTATGTAACAGGATTTGGATACTGTATGTGGGGTACAAAGGACAGTTCTATGTCAAGGATGACAACACCTAGGCAGCAAGCTTGAGGGGTAAGGTTTATTTTTGTGTTGTCCACATGTACAGACTGTTGCCTGGTGGGAATATTATTAACCCAGTTTTTGAAAGACTGAGTTTGGTGGCGAGAGGACATCTATAATGAAATGGCAGAGTGGTATTCCGTAACAAAGACCAACACAGACGGTGAGAGATCCAGAGATAGGTAGATTTCGGTAACATCTGCACAGGGATGAAAACCAAAGGAGCTTATTAATTTTCCAAGTGAAAAAGAGAGGGACTAGCACCGAGCCTTGTGGTACTTCAACTGATAGAGACGGTGGATCCACAGAAACATACACTAAAGGAGCAGTTTGATAAATAGGAAAAGAATCAGGATAGGTCAGCCACTTTATGACCTAGGGAATCTAGTGCTTGTATGAGAACTGAGTGTTCAACGATGACAAATGCAGCAGAGAAGTCCGGGAGAGTTAAATATGAATAATGGCCTTAGATTCAGCAGTGATCATATCATCGAACACCCTACTCAGTGCAGTCTGTGTGGAGTGTTGGGAATGAAAGTCTGACTGAAGAGGGTCGAATTGGTTGTGTGAGGAAAGGAAGCCGTGTGAGGGAAGTATATATGCAAACCTCTCAAGAAGCTTGGAGGGGCATGGGAGTAAGTAACTTGGGAGAGAGTTTTGGTTAGAAATTGGTTTTTATATCCAGAATAGGAGTAATTACCGAATGCCTGAATAATGATGGAAATATACCTGTATATTAAAAAAAATTGGACTATAGTAATGAGGATGTACAGTTCATAATGTTAATGGTATTATAAAAATAATGTCTCTGAAAGTCCCAATAACAACTGTGTATCCAGTGATTGTCCTGTGAGGTGGTCTTGTTCCTTAAGTTATATGTCCCAAGCTGTGTGCTTGAAATGTCCTTCCGGAATGGTACAGTATATTGTGTGGTCTCGTGATACATATGTAGGAACCGAAACACAAAGTAAAAACACATATGGTTTTGTATGTTCAGGCACGGTCATTAAAGAATTAGATATGACTTTTTTAATGAAAAACAAATTGTAGCCAGTTTTTTTTACTTTTCAGCAAAGGTTATCCCCAAGTGATATTAGTTGGATGGACAGAATAATTTGCAACTAAACTTTAGTGAATGGTTAACAAAACACGTAAGTGAACAGATGGTCTATTACAATGTACAAATCTTTCTGACCTTATAACATAGTAAAGTTATGTGAAGATAAGAATTATGTAACGGAAAATGCTGATGTTATGTATATGTTGATTTTGCCCTTTTTATTAAGAACTTATGTGGCATGTACACTGTATGTTAGTTACACCCTTGGCTGATTTATCATTCTTTGTATGGTTCAATAATATTGTAAATGTATAAACATTCCAGGAGTCTCTAGTTTAAAATCAGAAAGCGAAAATAACAGACCAGCTTTATATTTCGTCTAAGGGTTCTATTTACCAAGTCAGGGTAATAACATAGATAATTCTAACGCTGAAGCTCTGGTTTCACCGTCATTTATAAATAAAATGTCAAAGGGGCAGCGGTAAGATACACTGCTATGCAAGTGCAAAAATATATGTATATTTACAGTATGTGTGTGTATAATTATAATATATATATATATATATATATATATATATATATATATATATATATATATATGTAAATAATACTTGCAAACTCACCCTGAATGTCAGGGAGACTCCCTGTAATAGGGGTGATGATCTCCCTCATTCCCTGAAGAGTCTGGCATTCTCCCTGATGCTGAGCCAGTATAAGACATGGTTGCTTTGCCATCTGTGGCATGGTGACACAGTTCAGAAATTGTGTCCTATGTCCATGTATTGACTATTGACGCCTATGGAGGTGGACATTTTCATGGAGACCAAGATTTAATCAAAGACTGACAGGTAAGACAACATGACTTCAGTAGTGGAGACAGAAATGTAAAAGACACTTCAGTCTCTAGAGATTCATTAGATGCTTTTATTTAATGTATAGTTGCCTACTCTCTCGGAATGTCCGGGAGACTCCCACATCTCAGGGAGGGCACTCGGGAGAGCAGGGCAACCTCCCGGTTCTCACCCCCGCAATAGATAAGTTGCGGGGTGGCTTAACAAATCACAATTTTGGGGCCAAAATGATATGATTCGTCAAGCCCCACCCCCGCACGCACAACTCCCCCGGGATCTCCCTGAAGCCAACAAGGAAAAGTTGACAAGTATAACAAGTATAATTATATATATATATACATACACACACACAGTTAACTTTATTTACTTTATAGAATTATTGACACCCCTTAACAAATTGGCCAAAAACAATCATATTAAATGAGCAATAAATATAATAATTCAAATGTTCCTCAAAAATGTTAGGCGACATGGGTTACCATTTCTATGACAGGTATCCTTCACACCGGAGTGTTGTTTTATTTTAAGAGTAGTGTATTCTCTCAAGAATATTTTAAATAAAAACACTCTTATTATTTGTCTTTGTGTTGCTCCATTGTTAGCTATGACCATTTCCTTTTTCCCTGGGGTGTAGATATGAGGCTACACACATGTAAAATCAGTTTGTCATCCAGCAACATGGCTAAAACCAAATGAGACAGCAGGTTGCACAGGTGGGAATGGTAATACAAAAGTAGTAGTCAGCTGAAATTACCATTAAGCACAATTAGGATAATAGAAAAGCATGAAACAGTTAACAATTAGGAAGAGGAGGCATGAGCATACTGCCCCCACGTATAGTGAGGAGGATGGTAAGAGAGGCAAAGACGACTCAAAGATCACAGTTTCAGAACTGCACAGTTTAGTTGAGTTGTCTATTGAAATGGGCAGTACATAAGCAGTGACCCAAGAATATCAAGGAACTGGAAATGTTGGGCACGGAAGAGTGGTCCAAGATTCCTCAACAACCTTGTTAAGCATTACAGAAAGTGGCTCAGTGCTGTTATTCGCACCAGGAGAGGTTTCACCAAATATAAAAAAAGGGGGTGTCAATATTTTTGGAACCTATGTTTGTTTCAAAAATGTTTGTTTTACTAGAAAAAAAACAAAAAACAAAAACTGGGAAAAGTGGATAAATAAAATCTATGCAGCTTACCACTTTGTCTAAGCCAAAATATCATTCATTGCATGTGTGGTTTATCTCATAGATTTTAGTTAATTTCCATGAAGGGTGCCAATAATTTTTGTGTTGAATGCATATATACTGTCAGGGACGCACGGAGGATTGTCGGAGGGGGGGGTTTCTCCCCGCCGACCCCCAAAAAAACGAGAGAGAGCTGCTGCGCATGCGCAGCAGCTCCGTTTTGTCAACGCTGTCCTATACAGCAGCCGCGGCGCTGTCCTATACAGCACCCGCGGTGCTGTCCTATACAGCAGCCGCGGTGCTGTCCTATACAGCAGCCGCGGCGCTGTCCTATACAGCAGCCGCGGCGCTGTCTAGGAAGCGTCTGCGGCTGTGCTGTATACAATACAGCACCGCCGCGGACGCTTCTTTGACAGCGCCGCGGCTGCTGTATAGGACAGTGGCCACTTAGTTAGCGCAGGGGGGGTTCTAGAGACTCAGAAACCCCCCCTGCGTGCGCCTCTGACTGTAAATAAATAACGTTAGTTTAAAAAATAATAAAATAAAAAAAAGCACAGAAAAAATGATTTATTTTAATAATGAAGCATTTTTTTCTGGTGGTAACCCAGGGCTATCACCATCCTGAGATAGTGATAGCGTTCGGGGGACAGCAGTGATAGCTGGCGAGAGCAATTACTGGCAGGTAGGGCTTGTTAACTAGGGAGAAGCCCTAAATCACCCGTTAAACTGATAAACAGACCCCTAAGCCCGTACTCTACTCCACATGTCTTGCTGTTATCAGTGTCTGGAAGAAATAAAGACTGCAGAAAGGGATATATATGTGATGTCCAGGCACTGCACTGGTTGTGATAAATAACGTCTAAGATTCCAACAATATTAGGTATAAACCTTGGGGAGAGCCTACAAAGGATATTAAAACACAGGTTTTGCAATACAATTGTAATCGAATGACAGATTGCATCTTACAAGAAAGCTTCTAACAGATACAACATTTATTTCCGAAGACTCTACTCTATAAGATAATTCATGTCATTGCTATAAAATCTGATTTATGCACATCAGTATTACACAGCTGGTTTAGACTGGATTAGTTTGAAATAAATCTCAAAATAATGTCCTGTCTTGTTCTAATCCCAGTTCAAATGTTCAGTATAAATGTCCACAGGTTTCTGTGTAATGCAAGTTCTTGCCCTGTCTTGTTCTGTGAAATACTGTAAGTGTAAAAACAGTTATGTGCACATGTGATATACATGTAATACAGGGCCTAAATGGAGTTAAAATCTCTGTACTGGCATATAAAGCTCATGTTATTTTTGTAAAGTATCCAGCCAGTGGAGGTCTTGCAGTCAGAATCGGGCCATTGATGATATGGGGACTAACAGCTGAGTACTACCATCACTAACTCCCATTCTCGGTTACAGGACTTTTTCGGGCAGCACCCACTTTATGGAATTCCCTCCCTCACACCACAAGACTTTCCTCTGGTCTTCAAACCTTGAAGTGTTCTCTGAAAACCCACCTCTTCAGATAAGCTTATAATATTCCTCTACCACCCTCTTAATCTCCCTAGGTTACCCTATTACCACCCTCTACACATCTAATACAAGACAACAACCCTCTGACCAACATAGTTGTGTGACTGAGCATATAGCTCACTAAATACTTTGTAACCTTTGCATTCTATCTGGACAAAAATTCAATATGATGTAGCACTTACCCTTGTGTATCAAACCATTGTCCCATAGATTGTAAGCTTGCCAGCAGGACCCTCTTACCTATCTGTCTGTATGTATTACCCAGTATTGTTTTATTACTGTTTGTTTCCAATTGTAAAGCTCTACGGAATCTGTTGGCGCTATATAAATAAATGATGATGATGATGAGAAGGACAGTGGCAGGAAAAGATGCTCATCAGAATGAACAAATTGTTGTCCCTTGTCACGAAAATGGTAGGGCAGGACATAACCACACACTCATGTGAGATGAAAGCAAGAAGATGCAGTTGCACATAGCTAAAGGTTACAAACACCAATCATCTTTGTTCCTCCTGTTTCAGTAACAATGTGGGCTGTAGGAGTTATGGCATTGGGTGCATTTTCATGGGGAACACCAGTTTTTTTTTTATATACATAGATATACTCAGAGCATTTTTTAAATGACACAGGGTATCTTAATATTGTCGTCAATCAAGTGATAGCAGGAAGCATTTTTTGTAATGACATTTTAAGCAGTCCCCATCGATCTCTGTAGGCAGAGGCCTCCCCTGACACCACATACCAATCCAACAATGATCTATGGAGTTGAAGCAACCTATTCAAAATAGAGATCTACTAGAAGTCAACATGGGATAATACGCTAGTGCCGTACTTGTACAGTCCCTGCCCTGACAGATTGACGCTGTTCTGTAGACAAACGGGGATGATGCTCACTATTAGATAGACGTACCTAATATAGCGGCTTCGTGTGTAGTGTAGATAGAACACTAGACATACTCAGCACGGCCTGACCATAATACATGAGCATTGAATGTTAAATACTCATATCTGATACATTACTTAAAAAGCATTCAGGATAAGAACTGTCGAAGTCAGCAAATTGGATAAAGTCATTTCAATTAAAGTCTAGCAAACTTGGTTGTCTTTGTCTGAAAAGATGCGTACGGTACGCTATGACGTACAAGGGCACGCTACGGCGTGAAAGGGCGTACACATCCACTACACGTGGCAGCAACAGTAATCGGTCTTTTACCATACATTCGCACAAACACGCATACTTATAAAATAGTACACATTAATGGTAATTGCAACACATAGTCAGTTATGTCGAAATATAGTAGTATTTATAGGTTATATCAGAGTTACATGCATATTAGTGAAATACACAGAACGGGTTAAAGGAATAACATCATGAGTGGTATCATAATGAACCTTGTTACATATCCTACTGTTTGGTGCACTCTGCGAGGGAATCGCAGAGTGCATACGCAAGTTATGAATGATAGGGAATTATGAACTACTTAAGACTAAGGGATTCTGGCGGGAAGAGCAGAGCATACCCCCTGCAGAGATGACCCCCTCCTTTGGATTCCTTAGGATGAACCAGCCAATGATTGACGACCCCTTGGACATTCCTGAGACCCGGACCAATAGATACAAGCCATACCATCTTCATTGTATTACTGTATTTGATTGTGTATATAAGCAGCAGCTTGTGATCCAGAGTGCAGACATCTTGTCCCCAGACTTCAGGATTGAATGACTGCACTGGATCCAGAGCGCCTGCGATAAGTAACGGCTGTATTTACTATTACTTCGCTTGAGCATATTTTTCCACTTATTGCGAATAAATCTTTGTGCTTTGGAAACACAAATCGAGGTTCGACAATCGTTATTGGTTAGCGACGATACGCACATAACAATTGGGGGCTCGTGAGCTTTGGAGGTTTCGTTGCCGATGATACGCAAGACCAACGGATTTCGGTTCCTCAACAAAGGGTGGAGACGCGTCATAGACGGGTAAGAACGCATGGTGTTCAAAACCTGAATTTTACTCTGTGTTGTGAAACCGAATGTCCGTTTTGCATTATCTAAGGCACGCTAACTAGAACCTAGGGACAAAAGAGAAAACTGTTTCTTTTTTCTGTCATTGTGCGTTTTAACTGTATTGCATTGCTTAGCGTATGTGTACTTCCTGCTGTGCGTACGCGAACTTCCGGTAAACTTGCCACGTGGTTAAACAATCGTTTTGATAGTTATTATACATGCATAGTATAATTACTTGTGAAAGCCTCTGAGACATTATTACTATTGTTGGGAACTTTTGATTTTCTGCGCAGAAAAGGTGTATAGTGTGTGATGTTGTAACGTAGATACACTGTTTTATTGTTGAGGTGCTCAGTTGCTGTCTGACGAGGCGGATTGCCCAACTGAAGGACGGTATACAGGGCAGGTATACCGAATGCGAAAACTGGGTTTTCGCAAAGCGCTACCAATAGATCGCAAGGTTTGCTAATAATTAGTATTGGTAGGCAGTGCGATCCGATCGCACCGTTAGTGCCAATTGGTGAAGCAGCTAGGAGGAATTATACTGGAAAGGCAGGTTGATTGTATCGACTTTGCGCTCCCAGCGATAATAAACTCAGCAGATTTTTGTGGTTGAGCCAGGGTATCGAGGAGCTGATAGCCCTTGGGGCCCACAGTGATATTTCTGTATTAGGGACCCTCGCCAGGGGCGAGAAAAGCGAGTGAACGCGGCTAAAGGAAATACGTTCACCGAGTATTATAGATCTCTAGCGGTGAGTATAGCAACAGAGTTGAAATTATTAGGTGGAAAGAACAGAGCATTGCGGTGTGTCTGTATTTCACATTTGGCCGGAAGGAACAGAGCATTGCGGTGTGTCTGTGTTCCGGGTAGAAGGTATATTGTTCAACATGGGTGCTAAGCATACGCTAGAGATGGTCAGTGTACTGCCTAAGGAAGGCCCTATTGGTTCAGCGAGGTTTCTCATGTGTAAGAAATATGGTGCATATGCAACTGTGTATTGTGACACGTGGGTCAGGATGACCAAGGATTGTGATAGGCCTTTCCCAACAATAGGGAGTTTTAATGCAGAGGTACTGAATACTGTAAAAGATAAAATATGGTTGATCAAGTCAACGAAAAAGAGAAATAGACATAATGATTGTTTAAAATTGTGGCAAATGGAAGGTAACACGTGGCAGAGCAGCGAATGCAAACCGGAAATAGGCGTGGCGAAAAGCGCGTGCAAGGCGGATGTAACCGTTGAGAAGCGTGGCGAACTCAGCGCAAGCGCGCCCCCGCCACCTTATGTGGCGGGAGGGGTAAGTACAGCCGTTGTTAAAACTGAAAATAGAAAAATTACTAAGTTGTACCCTGTTTTAAATCAGTTTCAATCAAGTGTATCTGAAAATGAAGATGAACCCACTGTGATTTCGGCCATTGCCCATGCTGTTAATGTACTAGAGGCTCAGCGCAAGTATGAGAAAATGGCTGAGATAGGTGAGAGTAGCGTGATCACTAGGAGTGAAAGTGTTCTAAATCTAGGGCCTGTAAATCCTGAAGTTAGTGTACCAGAGGGTGTATTCCCGGTCCGCACAATATCAGTTCCCAATGGGAAACCGGATAAGGATGGTGTAGTTCCTTTAAGAAATGTTACAATGCATTGTCCCTGGACTAGATCAGAATTACGTTCCATTATGACTGAATTCCCAGATCCTAGAAAAGAGTTAGCTAAATGTCAGAAATTTGTTAAAGACTTAGGGAATGCTCACGAACCAACCAGTAAGGATTGGCGGGTAGTGTTGAGGGCGTGTCTTCCTCCCAATACTAACATAAAAAAAATTTATTGGAGATTGTTTGTTGGAGGAAGATGACACCTTGACTGATGAGATTAACCAACGGAATATAGAACAAATTGTCAAACACTTAGCCATCTGTTTTCCAGTAGTGGTAAATTGGAGTAAGATTTTCACCATTAAACAAAAGGATAGTGAAACTGCCTCAGATTACTTTGCTAGAGCTATAACAGCGATTGCACGATTTACTGGGATATCCAACATAAGTGAGGACCCACATCACAGAGAGGTAGCTGTAGGGGTACTGATGGATGGCCTTAGGGAAAATTTAAAGACGAGAGTACAAACCACATTACCTAATTGGAGAGGCGTCACGGTAGACTTCCTTAGGGAGTCTGCTGTGGAGCATGACAAGAACCTTTTTAGAAAAAGGGAAGAGAAAAGTGATAGGTTAATGACGGTAAGTATACAGGCTCTAGAAGGGGTGCACACACGACCACCAGCATACAACCCATATAACAGGAAACCTAAAGTGATCAGGTGTTTCAACTGTAACAAGGAAGGACATTACGCTAGAGAGTGTAATAAAGAAAGACTCAATACACATAGGGGTGGGTCACATAGATATCCTCCAAGAAAGGATTCACATAGACTAGAAGACTCACATCTACCCGCGCATATTACGGCAGCAAATGCTGCGCGGGAAATCAATAGTCAGCACTAGGGGTCAGGTCATACCTGTAGTCTACAGCCAGTGAGGTTAACTGAGAGTCAGAGTGAAGAACCAACAATGATAGTTGACATAGCTGGCAGGAAACAAACTTTTCTTGTAGATACAGGGGCGGCCCGATCTGTGATAACCTCTCCTTTCAATCTACAGGTGACCAGCAAAACTATTCCAGCTATGGGGGTGACGGGAAAAGTGTTACATTATCCTCTAACTAAACCCGCCGAAGTTACTATCGGGCCTCTGCATACTAAGCATTCGTTTCTTTTGGCTGCAGCGGCTCCTACTAACTTGCTAGGGAGAGACTTGTTATGTAAAATGGGATGTGTCATATACTGTACTTCAGATGGTGTGTTCCTAGATATACCCGAGAAAGTTGCACATGAGGTACAGGACATATTGGACACCCCTCCAAGGTTAATGTTACACTCTCCTGTTATAGAACAAAGTCCATCTGAAGTAAAGGGGATGTTGCTGGAAATACCAGGTTCCCTATGGACCAGAGATGGACAGGACACTGGACTGATGGCAAACGTAGCCCCTGTCATGGTCAATCTAAAAAGTGGTAGGATAGCTCCAAAAATCCCACAGTATCCATTAAAACCGGAGGTGGAACTAGGGGTATATCCTGTTATTGAGAGGCTGTTACAACAAGGGATTTTAATTCGTACAGCCAGTACAGCAAATAGTCCCATTTTCCCTGTGAAGAAGAGTGGGGGGAGGGGCTATAGATTAGTCCAGGACTTAAGGGGAATTAACAAAGTTGTTGAGAGCCAATTCCCCGTAGTGCCGAATCCACCGTCTGCCAGTCATTTTACTGTCATTGATCTATGTTCTGCTTTCTTTTCAGTCCCTCTTCACCCTGACTGCCAATACCTTTTCGCATTCTCCTACAGGGGAGTGCAATACACATGGACCAGACTACCCCAGGGGTTCATTGACAGCCCCAGTATTTTCTCCCAAGCCTTACATGACTGTTTGCAATCCTTTCAACCCCACAATGGGTCTGTTCTAATTCAATATGTGGACGATTTGTTGTTGTGCTCTGATTCTTTTATGTCATGTTTACATGATACTAAATTGTTGTTGCTTCATCTTTCACAAACAGGGCACAAGGTGGCAAAGGATAAATTACAGCCATGTCAGACTAAGGTCAAATACTTAGGACACTGCCTCACTAAGGGGCCAAGACACCTGACAACCAACAGAATTGAGGCCATACAACACATGACCCTGCCGCAGAGCCAGAAGCAGATTCGTACTTTCTTGGGGATGTGTAGATACTGTAGGTCCTGGATCCCAGGTTTTTCTATTCTTGCATTACCATTGCAGGAGCTAGTCTCTTCCTCAAAACCAGAACGTGTCGTACACACAGAAGAGTCAGAGCAAGCGTTCTTTAATCTTAAAGATAGTCTGACAAGAGCACCTGCATTGGGAATACCTGATTATGAAAAGCCTTTTGAGCTATATTGTACAGAAGCTGATGGCTGTGCAGCAGGTGTCCTCGCACAGAAACATGGTGATGCTAGCAGACCGGTAGCATACTACAGTGCACAATTAGACAATGTGGCAAGATCACTCCCAACATGTCTCAGAAGTGTAGCAGCAACGGCCCTTCTAGTAAGTAAGAGCGAGGATGTAGTATTAGGACATAATTCAACCATCTATACACCCCATGCTGTATCAGCTCTGTTAAATTCAGCCCAAACCAGACATGTTTCTTCAGCTAGATTCACAAAGTGGGAACTAGCCCTGATGGCACCCTCAAACATCACCATCAAACGATGTAGCACCCTAAATCCAGCTACATACCTTCCATATGTGTCTCAAGAGACACAAAGGGTGGGAGGTGAGGAGACCCTGGTTGATGATGAGTTAGGCAAGAATACTGACACGCATGACTGTATGGAACATCTGAATCAGACCTTTACTGCAAGGCCCGACATACGTGACACCCCCTTAGAAAATGTAGATTTTACGTTTTATACAGACGGAAGTTGCCATAGACAGACAGAGACAGGAGAGCTATGTACTGGTTACGCTGTTGTAGACGATCAGGATGTGGTAGAAGCTGAACCCCTTGGTCCACCTCACTCAGCCCAGGTGGCGGAACTAGTAGCACTAAAGAGAGCGTGTGAACTGGCAGAGGGTAAATCAGCCAACATATATACTGACTCTAGGTACGCCTTCGGGGTAGTGCACGATTTTGGGGCCCTTTGGCGTCTTAGAAACTTTACGACAGCAGCAGGTACACCAGTGGCACACTCACAACACATAAAAGGACTTCTGACAGCGATACAGTTACCCAGAACAGTAGCCGTCATAAAGTGCAAAGCCCATACATTTGAAGAAGACCCAGTGTCATTGGGCAACAACAGGGCAGACGAAGCTGCTAAATGGGCAGCAGGGCAACCTATGACTGTATCGACCGAGACTATGATGGTTTTTCAGACATTAGACACGCAGAAATTAATTGAAATGCAAGATTTGTGTTCCCTGCAGGAGAAGGCGGTCTGGAAGGCGAAGGGATGTGGTCAAGAGTCCTCAGGACTCTGGAGGGATGGACAAGGTAAGCCTGTAGCTCCCCGAACATACTATCCAAGCCTGGCTGAAGCAGCACACGGCCTGACTCACCTGGGTAAAGAAGGTATGTGCAAACTGGTGAGAGCATACTGGTGTGCTCCCGGATTTTCCTCTCAAGCTGGTAAGAAAGCAATGTCATGTCTTACTTGTTTGAGGAAAAATGTTGGGAAAACTATTCCAACTGAGCCATCCCACATCCCTCATACAGACGGACCTTTTCAGGTAATACAAATTGACTATATCCAATTACCACCGTGCAGGAATTTAAAGTATGTGTTAGTGTGTATTGATGTGTTTTCCGGTTGGGTAGAAGCATATCCGGCAGCCACTAATACTGCCGTGTTCACTGCAAAGAAAATCGTACAAGACTTTGTGTGTAGGTTCGGTATCCCTAGAATCATTGAAAGTGATAGGGGTACCCATTTTACTGGTGATGTCTTCCAAAAAATGTGTAAACTCATGGGAATCAGTAGCAGACTTCACACCCCTTACCGACCACAAGCCAGTGGTAAGGTGGAGAGAGTAAACGGTACTATCAAGAACAAACTAGGTAAGATAATGGCTGAAACTGGGTTGGCATGGCCTGAGGCTTTGCCGTTGGTCCTCCACAGCATTCGAACCACTCCTAGACCTCCTCTTAATCTGTCCCCCTTTGAGATACTGTTCGGACGACAACCTCATTTGATCGTGAGTCCACAAGACGACTTAAAGTGTAATAATGAAGTGACTGTACAATATCTTATAAGAATGAGTAGACAGCTGAAACAACAACAACAAAAACTAAAAATGCTGTCACCTGGTATGCCAGAAACGAACTGTCATGATGTTGAACCTGGAGACTATGTTATGATCCGCAATTTCTTATGTTCAGGTTGTTTAACAGACCGTTGGGAAGGCCCGTACCAAGTGCTGCTGACCAGTACTACATCACTGAAGGTTGCAGAGAGAGACACTTGGGTCCATTCCACCCACTGCAGGAGAGTCCATAATCCGGAGAAAGTGCAAGACAAGACTCAGACCGACGACATAGAGCTGTCACTTGTGAGCCTGTTCCGGGAGACCTAAAGCCTGCAGTTGAGACACCTGAACCAGAGACGTTGCCTCAGAACTATCTTTCCAGCGATGGAGTGGCGGTTTTTGTTTTTCTTTTGTTCCAGGATTTTCCTTGTTTTTACTTTTTCTAGGACATTCTATTTTTGTGAAGGAGAATGGAGGACGGAGGAGAGTTCTGGGAGTGATACGGATGAAATGGAGGCCGAAGAAAAGTTAATAGGATATCCCGAGCAGCCCATTATCAAACTTGGTCCAGTGGTTATAAAAAGGTCTGCTAGCTCAGGAACTCGGAGGCAGTGTGAGGGGCTATTGTCTGATGAGTATTGTATCTGCAAGTTCTGCAACTCCCTAGTTGACGAGAGATGCATCCAACGATGCCAGTCCCCCAGTACTCTGAATATAGGCGGGCATCCTTTGGAGGATTATCACTCCCTGGTGGGTAAGGTACTAAACCAAACCGAGTGTTGGGTGTGCTCTCATGTGCCTCAAGGGCAGCATAACATAGGACTAGTGCCATTCCCTTTAAACATATCCGAAGTACTCGAATTAAGGGGTGGGAGGCCCATAGAAGGGAGGTACAATAACACTAGGTCCCCTAGTCTGACGCTTCGACAATACTCCATAGGCAGATCTTTGCTGTGCCTAAACATATCTCATGCAAAGCGCCTGGAGAATTGGGAGGCTGACCTATCAGATCAGACAATGGCTCGCCCCACTCATTTTAGAGAGAGACTCACAAGGTCACTACTAGGCAGGAATGCTGATGGAAGTCACAAGTTAGGGCGTATAACCAAACATAAGAAGGTATCTATTGGTAAAGTCTCTACAGATAAATGTGAAAATGTCATTAATGCCGACACGTGTCTAGAGCAGATGGAGACACTAGGCATGGGTAGTTTTATCAAAACTCTGTGTGACATAATTCATGGGCATACCGTCCCTTATGTTCTCCCTGAGGATGTGTATTTTGTTTGTGGAAGAAAAGCTTATTCCTGGGTGACTCCGAGTTCCAAGGGCTTGTGTTTCTTAGCTAAACTGGTTCCTGAAATCATGACTATTACTCATGAAGAAATGGTAGATATTCACAAGACTACATCACCACCATACATACACACACAGTATGAACACCGTGGCAAGAGAAATATGATTCCTGGTGAGGAACCCATAGCTACAAAATTGATTAGTGAAACTGCTGGTTTCCAAGTTATGGTTGCTCTAGATTTCACCAGGACCGCTCGGGGAACATTAAACTTTAAATATATCCAAGACCTAGCTAAATTAATAGATAATATCACCGAGATGTATGATGACACCTTCAGGTATACTGGAAGGGAGCTACAAGCGTACAAGAAGGAGTTGGTGCAACATAGACTGGTACTAAATTATCTCACCTCTATTACTGGTGGGTACTGTGTGACACTGGCCACCCAGTTCGGTGTCAAATGTTGCACGTACATTACTAATAATACGGAAGACCCTAAAGAGGTTATAGACCGGAAGATGGATGAAATTTTGCAGCTGAAATGGGAATTTCGAAAGAGCCATAATTCTTCGTTATATGAGGTCGGGGAAAAGGTGGCGGGTTGGTTCTCATGGTTGAACCCAGCAAAATGGTTCTCCGGTCTGGGGGAGTGGGTACAGGAAATGGTTGCTAGTGTAGGTAAGCTCCTTCTCCTTATACTGGGTGTCATCTTAGCAATTGGTTTATGCAGAGTTTACCGCAACATTTAAATACTTGGATACATAAAGTGGTTCCTATATCTAAATTCAGAGTTTTTTGTGCTTTATAGTGTGTGGTCAAGAGATACTTTCTACCGTCTCTGGAGCAAGCTCTCGCTTCACAGCATGTTGTAAAACAATTACCTTAATTCCACCACGTTGTTTACTGTAGGTTATAGTTGTATTAGAGTTATCACTTGGAAACAAAAGGCAGCTAAAAATGAAGTTCCAAATCTGCACAGTTCAGAAAGTGGCACAAAGCGGTATTTGATGGACCCTCTTCCGTAGAAGCAAAAAGTGGTTCTATTTTACATATAAAACGGCAATGTATTCAGATTCTTTACAGCATCTTGGCTTGAAGTAGAGTTCACAATATTCAGCCAGGAAATAAGACAAAAGGTATTTTTTTTAACTAGTAGCAGAGAAGTGGAAACTGGCCTTATAGCGGAGGGGATGCCCAATAATAAAGTCACAATATCATTACAGATGGAGAAGACTGTAGTTCCCCACAATCAATATGTGACAACTACAGCTAATCATTTCAATGGAAAGGTGTAATAACAATGTAACTGGTGCAGTATCTGCTGACAGATTAGATTAGCTAAACAGAGCTTGTTTTACCTGTATTTAATAGCTTATACAAAGTGCACTGTATTAAATTACCCAATTCTCCATGTATGAACAGACAATCTCTGAAATCCAGTAAACAAGAAATCCTTTGTCTGTCTCTTCTTTATAAAATATCTATAACATGAACCGCTTCTCAGGACACATCAGTTTCCTAAATATATGCGCTCCATTGAAATGCATGACCACGATTGCACGGTTTATTATTTATAAAGCATACCCTGAAACAAGTCTTGGTGTAATGTAATACTCTCTCATCACTTAGTAGGCTATTTCTTTCTTAAGGCCATTATTTCATACTATTTCCTTTGACAATTGGTTTAATTAGATTCCTTTTCATAGTGCAGTATTGTTGTGGGTCACACTGGCAATAAAACTGTCATAGCACATCTATGTGCACCTGATGAATTACGCTATAGCATTACAATAAATGGTTCCAACTTTCCACAGCTGCAGAACTGTACTCCGCTTAGGGACTTGATCAGTGCGATTCTCGCGTCCAAACCAAACAGTGATATAATAGACGAGAGATGGAGATTTACATGGTTCAGCCATGAAAAGGAAAAATAAAAAAAAGACAGAGAGGTGACCTGCAGAATTCTAAAACTAATCAAGTGAAAATGGAGCAGAAACAGTCCCTGGTTATTGCAGTATGTATAAAGCTGACAAGGCATTTTACTCAAGAAACTAGAGATGCTCAGGCTCGGTTCCCCGAGAACCGAACACACCCGAACTTAACAGATCCGAGTACCGTGCCCTCGGAACTGAAAACGAGGCAAAACATCATTGTTATGTCGTCGGATCTTGCGAGCTTTGGATTCTATAAGTACCGCCTTCGGCGGCGATCCAGCGCCATTTCACAAAGGGACACAGAAAGGGTAGCACAGTTCTTGGCAGTCTCTAGTGCAGTTGGGCAGCGTCATAGGTAGAAAAGAAAGAGGAGGGGTAGCAGTGTTCTTCAAAGTCTCCATTGACATTCAGGAGAGCTCCATTGCTAATTGTCATTGTTGAAATATAAATAATAGGTCTGGCAGGCTTGGTCTTCTAAATCTGCAGTCACATTGTACTGTGTTATATAGGTAACACACAAAGAGGAGAGCTCCATTGCTAATTGTCATTGTTGAAATAGAAATAATAGGTCTGGCAGGCTTGGTCTTCTAAATCTGCAGTCTTTGTTTGAAAGTGTATGAAAATAATATTGTGACCTGTGAGGTGGTCAAATTGTGGATTTGTGTGGATTTCCTCCGGGTGCTCCGGTTTACTCCCGCACTCCAAAAACATACCAGTAGGTTAAATGGCTGCTATTAAATTGACCTTAGTTTCTGTGTGTGTGTATGTTAGGGAATTTAGACTGTAAACTCCGATGGGGCAGGGACTGATGTGAGTGAGTTCTCTGTACAGCGCTGCGGAATTAGTGGCGCTATATAAATAGCTGATGATGATGGATGTCTGACAATAGACAGCAAAATGTTCATTGGGATTTATCTCAATCAAATTAGTAACCTGTTTTATTCCTATGGCCACATATCATTCAGAAATGGATTTGTGGAGGGGCCACATATGCCTAGTCCTAGGGCCAACAGGCTTTCGTTGCGCCCTTTTGCTCAATCTGCATGTTGTGGCTGTTGATATTCTTCAGCGAGATTTAGCGATGGAAGGATAGGAGTATGGTGATGCCTAGGGCTACAGAAAGTGTAGATTGATCATATATAAACTAATAAAGTATGGTCTGTGGTGAAATTGGTGATTACTGTCTTATATACAGTTAAGTAGATTATAAACAGTCAGCAGAAGTACTTTTTTTTTTTTATTTCTTTTTTTTTTCTTACCATGGAAGCAGCTTTTATCTCAGTGTGGACATACGTTACTGTCTACTTTACAAGCATCCTAACTCTTGTAGAACAGTGCTGCTTTCTACCTGTAGTCCCAGTTCCCACAACATAAGTTTTTGCTAAATAAACATTGGTGAGTGTAAAAATATATTGCTGCTATTGGGCAAATAGAATAGGGGAGAGAGGACAGAAACAAAGAAACTTGGACGTGTACCATCTGCTGGTATTTCTTTAGCTGGAGCAAGTTATAAACTGTAACACACCAGATTAGGTGCCAGGTTCTGGTATTGTGGGCATTTATTGGCTAAAAATCTGGCAGAAGTTAAGTGGAACATTTTCACTTTCTGCAACCTTGTCACATGTACAGAATATTCACAGAGCAAGAGGCATCAATACCTACCTTACATGATACAGGATGAGCAGTAAAGCTGGGGACACACCCAGGGCCGCCATCAGGGGGGTACAGGGGGTACTGTTGTACCGGGCCCGGGCTCACCAGGGGGCCCGGTGCAACAGCTCAGCAAAGACTTACCTGGGGCCCGCCGCTGGTCTCCGCTATCCTGTCTTCAGCCTGGCTTGTGATCTGTCACAGGCAGAGCACATGATCGCAGGGGGAATGATTCCTCCACCCCTGCGATCGGATCCTGGTGTCTGGCTGTCACGGTGACAGCCAGGCTGAAGACAGAATAGCGGAGACCAGCGGCGGGCCCCAGGTAAGTATGTGTTGCTCATGGGGGGGGGGGGGGGGGGGCGCTCATATGTTTTATATTCCTTTAAAACAGAAAGAAAGAGATAAAACCAACACTAAGCAGCCAGCTCATACTTGGCTAGAAAACATATTGCTGCTAAACTGTAAAACATAGAAGTGTACAGGCAAGCCACTATTTAATATTAACTCTTCTATTTCCTTACAATACACAAGTATTTGTAACAATTGTAACTAATAACTACTAATAACAATTGTAACTATACTACCAGAAGGCTTCAGTATGACCTGAGAATAGTTCTCCCCATTCACTTCTAATGTCACGCTATAGGAGCATTTCATCATTTTAGAAAACATGGCAGGCAATGTCAGGAAGTATGGGTGTGTCCCTGTATGCTGAAATCAGGGCTCAGACCCTAAATAAAACCAGAGCATCTGAATAGTGTATGCTTCCAAGATGTCCTTACAGAATGCCAAGTTAATCAGTGGGAGGTGCTGTGATGAACATGCACACAGGCCAACAGTCCCCAGCTCCCCAGGTCAGATGCATACAGGCCAACAGTCCCCAGCTTCCCAGGTCAGATGCATACAGGCCAACAGTCCCCAGCTTCCCAGGTCGTTTGCCATTTTTAACAGCTTATATGGGCGTGGCTGTCGGGAAAGGGGGCGGCTATAGCCTGAGAACAATGGAAGACGAAATGTTCAGTTTCAATAGTTTATATGATTCCATATGACACTTTATGGGACATAAAGAAAATAAAAATAACTTTATGTAGCACACATTCTTGCAGAGCTGTATATTTATTAATTAAAGAGTTCCTACTACTAGCAGTGAGTGACTTCTGAATCATTTTCTGATTTTTGCATTCAATGAAAGGCAAGAACATATAGCTGCCTCTCCTTTATAATGCTTTCCATAAATAACTTATTTAAAGTGACAGTGCATCGAACAATTACTCACTTTGGAAACAATATTACGTTTTATATGGCTCGTCTAACTATGTGTAACAAAGATATTCCCAAATTGAAGTTGTGTCGATTAAAATGTAGACATAACTTTTCTGGTACATGACAGTAGACCTCTTATATAAAACGGCCAGAGTAAAAGCCTAACTGTGATATAAAACATACTTGCCAACTCTCCTGGAATGTCCGGGAGACTCCCGAAATTCGGGTCGCTCTCACGGACTCCCTGGAGAGCTTGCAAATCTCCCGCATCCCGATTTGCAGCAAATCGCGTCATTTTGGCCACGCCCCCGTGACAAAACATCATATTTGTCGCGAGAAGCGGGGCCAAAATGACGCAATTGCCCGCGCCCCGTCCCCTCCCGCCCTCTAGACACACCCCTCAACCCGGATACGACTTGTCAAATGTTGGCAAGTATGATATAAAATTGTTTCCACTTCATTCTTTAGAAAATAAGTCAGAAAACGGTATCATTGCCTCTTTGTCTTTTATTTGGAGCAATTCCTGGAGGTTGATGACGTAACACAAGTTTATAAAAACAAGAAAAGGTTTTATTTTTCTGGGGCAGACCTAAAGGATTTTACTGTCCAAGATTAATACATTTCCAAAGGAGTCACAATAAACAGGTCCATAAAGGTACTATTACAAGGTACTCAATAATGAAGCAAAATATTAAATAATAGTTAAATATTAAATAATTAAAAATCTCAGGGCAATACACACAGAGAAGTATATTTCATATATCAGTTGTGTATGCTATACGTCAGTCTTCAGTAACATTTTAGGCATTTTATTGTGTAATATGTAATCCTTCAATTAAATGTTATTATGCTGCTTCAGTTTGTATAGAATATTGGGCAATAAAGGTATTATACTATAATTCTGATACACACGCTTATTTACAGTGTCTTTCACTTCCTCTCAACTTTGAATATCATTGTCTGTTCATATTAATTTAGGATGTACTCTTTTATTCGGGGATTATATATTTACATCTACTCAGGTTTAATGTACAATTAATAGATTCTTTTTTTTACAGATTGTGATCTTTTCCCCGCAGCAGCCAACCAGTGCCAAAGCTCATTCACTGCAGAGTCAGAAATCAATAGCGTTTATCTAAGTAAGCGGTAATATCAAACGTTCCTTTGATGAATGTTATTTCTGCTTCATACACAATCCTTACTGAGATAGGTTGGAGCGGCAGAGACTTTCAATCTTCTATGTCTGTAGAGGCATTTGTCACAGAACTGCTCAGGGGCAAACGCAGGATTCAAAGAGGGGGGTTTCCACCCCACGCCACCAGTGGGCATGACCAGCATGTGTAGAGGCGTGGCTATAATTTTACACACTCAGTAAGGCACAACATTTCATTGGCCCATCAAAATGCGGATGCATTGCTATGTCAAGTGTGCAGCTAAATACATGACACTAAGAACTGAATAAAAAAACCAGTTATATTTACAATAAATGATAAGCAAAGTGACACTGTGCAGTCATAGTGAATGTGGCCAAACATAATATGTGATGCTTTGTACTCAGGGCTGGATTAAGGGATTGGGGGCCCCTGGGCTAAGGGGGCCTCCATTCCCCCGTGAGGGCCCCCCCCGTGATCGGAGCTGCCCGAGCTGCCCGCGCGCCCCCCCCCCCTAGCACTTACCTCCTTCTCCGTTGCGCTGTGCTCTCTTTACTGAGGAGATCTCGTGAGAGTGAAACTCACGAGATCTCCTCAGTAAAGAGACTACAGCGCGCCGGAGAAGGACTGCAGTGAAAGTGCTCAGCAGCATTGATCGCGCCGGGGGCGCCCCCGCCCCCGACCGATCAATACTGCTGCTGGGCACTTTCAAGGCCCCCAGAATGCCATAGGCCCCTGGGCTGTAGCCCAGTTAGCCCTATGGTTAATCCGGCCCTGTTTGTACTGAGAGATTATTGTAGATTATTCTGGTTATACATACAACTAAATGTTTCTATGCTTAACAGCCTAGATGCTGCATACAAAGAATCATTCTTGAAACTCAACACATCCCAGAGCGCTCCTGTACGTTTTACAACATTGCTCTTTAACAAACACAACACAAGATGCTTGTATGTTAATCATTGATGTTTTACACAAGCTGAATTCTTCAGACATGATTAAATGTTATACTGTACAGACATTAAAATCACTCATAGGTGGTCTGTGTTGTACTTTTAGGTGATATACTGTTTTGTATGCTAATGTTAATGATATTCAGTGTTTGCTGCCTCATCTGAAATGATGAAACAGGTTTTTGGCACAAGCTGATTAGCAATTTACAGAGTTTTGTGGCTTGTTTCAACTGGTAATTACCTAACTAAAATAGTCAGACTATATCACAAATGCATATCTCCTATCTGTCCCAATTTAGGCAGGATAAGGTCACACTTGCAAACACACACAGGGTCAAACACACAGACATGTAAACTGTCACATATACAGACAAGCACAGACTCACACACACACACAAAGTCACACTCAGACATGTAAACTGTCACAAAGATAAGCAGACTCACACATACACAAACGATCAAACACACCGGCATCTTAACTGTCATATTCACAGACAAGCACAGGATCAAACACACAGACATGTAAACTGTCACATACACAGACAAGCACAGATTCACACATGCACAAACACACACAGGGTACAACACACAGACATGTAAACTGTCACACACACACTCTTACCTTCTTCTGCCTCCTGCATTACACACATGCCGGCTGTATGGGAGGAAGAGAGGAAGAAGCAGGGGCATCTGCCGGGCACAGAGCTGTGATCACACAGAAGGGGAGGGGAGGCAACTGGGAGATGATTGCAGCTACAAGCAGTAGTGGCTGGTCCCAGAAGAGAGGCCAGACACTGTAAGCAGACAGCACCCCAGGCAGGACAGGGGTTTCTGGGGACTAGGAAACCCCCCCCCTGGGTGTGCGCCTGCTGCTCCTGCAGTACATTGCGTGGTCACACTCTCATTCATACTTGTGAATATTTATTCCTGCCTAGATATCCTTATTAATAAACTATATAGCGGTAACACATGTAACTTACAGTATGTGTATATATTGTCTGTTCAGACTTCCGTTTAACATGCATTTGTGTGCAGATGACAAGCCTGCTTTCAATAAGATAATAAATGTAAAATATGGTTCTCTGTGCTTTATGTCCATATGTTTTTTGAGAAAAAAATATTTTGACTATGCATCCTTTGTAAAACAAAGTATGCTGTCCCTTTAACTATTACATGCCAGGTCAATTTCTTAGCAGTCTTGGCTTCGTTAAGCAGTAAGAATTGTCTTTAGTTGAATATAGTTTGTTTGAATACACTTTTTACTGAATATAATTTCAAACATTGTACCTTTCTCACCAGACCATAGTATGTCTGTAATTTCTGTAGCACTGCCAAGAAACAGCAATGTTTAGATTTAAATCTAACGATTGTTTTACTGTTCACCAATGAATTATTGTGAAATAAGGTTCCCCAATTGGGGTTACAAAACTAGCCATATAAAAACACAAGCTGCCTGGCTTTGTTGCCGTTGTTCGCATGCATTCTGCTGGTTTTCAGATGTCACTATGCAAACATACAGCATATATCTTAGATACGTGTAGTGCAACCAGGCAGCATATCAGGACAATCAATTTCCTGGTTTTAAGATTGAGGACAATTATTCAACGAGCAATTGTTATCCTTTTCTGGACCATAAGATATACCTGTAGCTGCCCGGCTGTCTAGACATACCCTTAACATCTTGCACAGCAATCCCAATCCACCACAACCAAACTCCAAACTGAGGTCTAACAGCTCCAGTTGTCTAAACTTAAACTAAACTCAATCTTTGCAGCCAATCTTGCTCATCATTTACTGCCTAGACTACAGCAATCTTCTCCTCATTGGCCTTCCCCTCACTCACGCCTCCTCTTTCCGGTCCATCATGAACCCTGCAACCAGACTAATCTTTTTCTTCCGCTGCTCCTCATGTCCAGCACCCCTATCTGCCTCCTCTCCCGGACATCTACTCCTTGTGTCTCTCCCCTCCCCCTAGAATGTAAGCACTCACAGGCAGGGTTCTCCCTCTCCATTATCTCTGTCGGTCCTCTCCGTTCATCCCATTGTACTCTACATATGGTATGTGGTATACGTGCTGCCATTTGTTCACTTTATTCTGTATTTACTTTGTCAGCTGCATGTATTTATTTGTTTTATGCTAATATGCATTCAAGCATTGTCTGGCTTATGTATTACTTTTGTATCTATGTACTATTATTGTATGTTTCTATTATGTATTCATGTGTCCTTGTTGTATGGTGCTATGGAACATGTGGTGCCATATAAATAAACAATGATGATGAATTGGGAGCATCAAAAGCCATAGCCAGGAAGTCACCTGTGGAACAGGGAACAGCCATGAGCAACAAAGGCTTATAACCCTATGCTCATACACAACTGTCCCAATTCCTAGCAAAGAACTGCCCAAGTTTCAGGCTCTCAAAGTTTTGCAATTGAACCAGGGACGAAATAATGTTTGTTTCCCCAGGTACCACACAACAATTAGCTGTACTGCGATAGGAAACAGTTGGGTGTGGCCATTATCCAACACCAAATGTAGGCCATGCTGATACACACCAAAGACTGCTATGATTATACTCAATAGGTCTTGGCCTCTGGAAACAATATTTAGTAGATATACCCTCATATTTCTAGTCTAGGTAAATTTCAATATTTCTTGGATAACAGCTATATTCCTGGACATGAACTAAGAGTACTTATCCTACAATTAATGTGTGCAGATGGCATCCTACTCCCCATTGCCAGCCATATATGCCCCAAAGATGGCTCCCTATTATTTGCCAGCCACACATTGCCCAAAGGTACTCTCATTACCAGCTGTACAATGATATTGCCAAGCCACAACTGCCAGCCATGTGCACAGAGATACCCACATTGTCACACATATTTTGCACTCATACCTCCCACTCAACCATTTAAGTTAAAAGCATATACTCAAAGGCATCTCTAATGACTTGCCGTATTCAGGTTCTGTGGTCAATCAGAACATATGAGCGATTGGCTCTAGCATCAATCTCTCAATGTTTTTCAAATGTCTCAGGATAGGGGGTGAGGGGATGGGGAGTGAAATAATGGTCAGTAATGTGAAGACACTTTCCGCATGGATCTGGGCTTCATAAGTAGGCCCCAAAAACACTGATTCTGACATATCACATACAATGTACTGGCTGCCAGCTATGAGAAGTGTTATGAAAACAAGTATCAAATTATTGTCTCAAAACTGGGGTAGCAGTCACTGGAGCACTCTGTCATTCACGCTGGCTACCAACATTAACACAGTACGCACTGTATTCTAGCCTTAGTTTGTATTTATACCTTGAATAGTGCTATACTGTACTCTCAAACTGATGTTTTTTCGTAAAAACATGATACAAAACTTCTATTAAAAAATATTTGGGTACATAATACTGAATTTTTACCATTTCATACATTTTTATTAAAAATACAATGATAGTTCTGCTGACCACCGCAGACCTTTAGTAGTAGTTAGGTGACTTCAGACAGTTTTTACAACATAACATGACTGCTATGGTAAAGTTTCTGTATCATTTAATATAGCTTTTATAAGTTCTATGTGTGGTGTTCTATGTCTCAAAATCTAGAATGTTACTGGAAATGTGATATAGGTGTTTTAGAAATCTGCAGTTTTCCAATCCAGAAGACACAGCATTCTGAACTGACAATATGATAACTGAGTAGAACATTAAATCGAATGGTAAATGCTGTTTCTAATGAGCTGTCAAAGAGCTGCATGCACAGAATTGCTCTGGTACGATGGGGCAACAGCATTTCCCATTCTCTTTCATTTACACTTGGGGAGCAGGATCCTCACTTTAGAACATGGTTTTTTCCTGGTTGGAAGTGTTCTAAAAAAACAAACAAACATCTGACTTTGTCCTAAAGCAAACAGTGATATCACAAGCGGAAACTATACAGGTATTAACACCAGAAACAAGTGCTGAAGAAGATCAACCACAGTACTCAGACAAAGATAAAGAAAAGGTATGAATGAATATTTGACAATGTTTGCTGTGTCTGAGCATAATCCATGCTAAACAATTACTTTACTAATTCAAGTGGTTACTTTGCATATATGAAAATCACTCGCACACAGCGGAGACAAAAATGTTGTGGCCCGAGACAAGATTTATGAGCATACTGCATACTTGCCTACTTTGGGCAAGTTGTTTCCAGGAGGGGAGGTGGCGGAAGGGCGGGGCGCGGCCAAATGCATCATTTTGGCCCCGCCCCAGTGGCGGAAATGCCGTTTTGTCACAGGGGCAGGGCCTAAATTACGCGATTCACCGCAAATTGCGTCATTTTGTTGCAGCACTAGCGGCATGCAGGAGATTTGCCAGCTCTCCCGGGAGTCCGTGAGACTGACCCGAATTTTGTGAGAGTTGGCAAGTATGGCTATACGGTCTATCAAATCACCAGATACATTTGAAATCACTGATGAATCAAGTGCTTTGCCGTTGTCACTAAATCGATAGCCTGCTCATTTATATATGTTGGTTCTTCCCACAATATGACTGTCTCCACTGATCAGGCGAAGGGGTCACTAAGTTTGTGCTTGTGTACATACGAAAATAAACACGCATGTGAAGGCACATGCTGTATAGTAAACACGCTGTACTTTTGTGTGTTTTTCCTTCAAGCTACATTGCTCCCTAGAGACGAGGCTGCGGCTAGCCTCCTCTGTTTCCTCTTATACACAGCGCTGGTCAGACACACGTTGTGAGACTTCTTGGGAGACAAAGTTCAAAAATCAAATGCCTTTATAGAGTTAACGGTCTTCTTAATAATTTAACTGTGACAGACTGAAAAAAAAAATTAATGAGAACCATGTTTATCTACTCAGAGGCACAGAGGAAATTCAGTACTCAGAGGAATAGTACACTCCACAAGTGAAATGAAAGTAATCTTATTTATGGCAGGAAGAGGCCTTCACTACACAGTACTCCAACACAATCACACTGATATTTAATGCCCGATAGAAGCTAAACATACAAGAACAACTTCTGCTGAAAACATTCCAGGACTCCAACCACCTCTGCTGCATCAGAGGGAACAATCTATTTTAAAGTAGGTATGATAACATTTTTGTTATTATTCTCTATAAGGGCCATATTAAGATTTATTGGAGAGAAATAAATACAGTCGTGGCCAATAATATTGGCACACTTGCACATTTTCAAAACATAAGTAAAATTAACAACTGAATTTAGTTTACACAATTCTTTCTCTGTTAATATTACAGAACCTTTGTTTTTATTCTGAATTTAATACTGTGTACTGTTTTAAGATGAAAATAAATGTTATTAACAAAATTATTGACACCCTAGACTTAATATGGCTGATTCAGCCAATCACAAAGTCCCATTGGGGCCCTGCGTGATGTGGTCCTGTGCGCATATCCAGGTATTACGGTACATAAAACATTCCTTATTTTGGTTGGCATCTCTATGAGGTGCGAGCAGAAATAACCAGTGTTTTAGTTGCCTAAAGTTCCACGGCGTCCCATCACGTGAGGTTCTATGGAAACTAAAACTTAATTGAATCTGCCCCAATATTTGGTAGCACAGCCTTTGGCCAAAACTTAAGTTCTGCAAGATCTGACGGGTGCCTTCTCCAAATTGCTGTTTTCAGATCTTTCCACAGGTGTTCTATGGGATTTACATCTGCAGTCATTGCTGGCCACTTCAGAACAGTCTAGTGTCTTGATCCGTTCCTGGGTGCTTTTTGAAGTGCGCTTGGAGTCATTGTCCTATGAGAAGACCCATGATCTGCTCCAAATTTCATGCTGTTCATGGCATGCAGCACAGCAACCCCAAAACATCACTGTACTTCTTCCATGTTTGAATGTAGGGAAAGTGTTTTCTTTGGAAGCTTCATTATGCTTTCTGTAAACATAGGGATGATGTGGTTCACTAAAAAGCTCTAATTTGGTCACACCAAAAGACAGAATTTGGCTTGTTCAGGTGTGTTTGGGCAAACTCTAGTTGTCTTTCTTATGCTGCATTTTTATAAAAAAAACTACTAGAGTGCCATTATTTTTGGCCATGACTGTACTATATAAAATATTGCACTATAGCAATTTTCTGTGTTTATATCACACACCTGTCATTTTTTTCACACTTTGGTCCCTTGGAATGTAGTGAGATGCGTATGGCACTATAAAAAAATTATTTACCTAATTGATTTTGTGCACGAAAGATAAAAGTTTAGAATTCTTGGTATGACAACAAAGTAGATTCTGTACACAGAAGTCTAGCTGTCCAAAATTTTGTATAGCCCTCTCATAGCCATATGCAGCCCACTCACCAGCACATACAACACCATACCCATCACATAGCGTTTTATGCACACATGATGTCCACCATCTATGTGTCCATGTTTCTCAGTCCACTTTTTTTCCCCAAAAAATTTTCAACTGGCAATTGAATAGGTGATGAAAACGGATTTACCTTATTTTGGGACATAGAAGGATGTAGAGGATGAATCTTATGACCTGAGCAAACATCACTTCACATGGCTCTCCCATTTTTTCAATGGACATGTACAGCATAACAGTGTTATGACCACAACAAACAGCCCTGTGCTAGTCCTATCCAACCCATATGCAGCTCAGCGCCGACCACATACCTCCCAGCGTTGGTATCTTCGGCAGCAGTATTAAGGGGTGGGGGGCGAAGTGCTTTTAAAGCGCTCAGCTGCCCCGCACTGTCCTCCCCTCCAAAGGAGCCCTCAAATCAGGATTGTCCCACCTAAATCCGGACGGTTGGAAGGTGTGCATTTGAGTAAAGCAGCCATGCACCTTGGTGCAAAATTGACACACTATGCATGAGCACAACTTGTGTCAGTATTTAGAGTTGTATGTATTTTGCACTTGCAGTTCCTTATGCTTGGTGAGGGAGCTCAGGGTTGTTAATGTGCAAGTGCATTACATTAAGGGTGTGCAGACAGCAGGTTAAACACGTCCTTGTGAGTTATGTCTTATTTTGGGCTACACAAATCTTCAATTACTTTAGTTACGAAACGCCAGTTTTGCACCTACATAAACTGGGTGCACGTTTGGGAGTTAATGATGATTAATGATGCACGTATCTTAATATGCCAGGGCTTTGCTGCAGAAAGCTGCACGTTACTATATCAAGGAAGCTGCAACAATATTTGCAGTGAGTGAGGATTCTCTGGAGATGATGGATCCTGCTTCCTGGGTTATGTACTGCCCCTGATCATTTTAGAGCACACAGTTGAAAAATGTGCAGGTTTGCTACAGTTTCAGGAAGAGTTCCAGGATTTAAACAATTGCACCTGGAATTATGCCTCTTTATGAAAGGCAAGATGATAATTATGGGAGATTTCATTATGTTTGATGTGGACTGGAATTATTATCTTTTATTTAAGATGCCATAAAAGATATGCAGTGTTGTACATGGTATTTACAGTACAATACAAAGGCAGCAATGATCCATAAAAACAAAATACTACAAACCTGATATCTACTATTTAACAAATTATACACAGATAACTGGGAAATGCAGATCATGTTATTTATAGGACAGTGAGTAAGAGTGATGGTGGTGTCCAGCATGGAATAGGCCTGGACTCTAGAAAACAGGGTTAGGGAAGCAGGTCTAGAGGTACAGAGGGTGATGGAATAGTAGAAGGAGAACATGAGGAAAGAGGGCCCTGCTCATGAGAGCTTACATCCTAAAGACATGGGGAAGTCACAAATAGGGTGATACCAAGTTATTCACGCTAACTCTTTTGCCGAAGCAAAGGAGTTAGCATGAATAAAGTAATGAGTTTTAAGGGCATGCTTGAAGAGGCTATTTTGATGACTGTGGGAGATGGTTCCACAGGTGGGGAGCAGCCCGGATGAAGTGCTAGCGGAGGGAGTAGGAAGAGGTAACCAGTGTGGTAGTGAGACAGCAGTCGTTAGCTGAGCAGAGGGCGCAGGAAGGAGTGTAGGTAGAGATGTGGTTGGAGATGTAGGAGGATTAGTTGAAAGCTTTGCAGGTGAGGAGTTTAAATATAACTCTGTAGGCCATGGGGAGCCAATGTAGCAACTGGCGTCAAAGAACAGCTGAGATACAGTGGGGGAGAGAAAAATAAGGTAAACAGCAGCATTGAGGATAGACTGAAGAGGGCCGAGGCAGGAGTTGGGAAGGCCAAAGAGAAGGAGGTTACAGTAATCGAGGAAAGAGATTACAAGGGAGTGAATTAGAGGCGGTAAGATTTGGAGGGACTGAATGTGAGGTTTGAAGGAAAGGGAGGAGTCGAGGATGACCCTTAAGCAGGCAACAGAAAGAGACATGGGGTTGGAGGAAGTCTAGGAGGGGGTAATGCTATTACTTCAGTCAGAAATATTGAGTTTAGGAAAGTGTTGGGACATTCAAGATGAGATGGCAGGAAACATGAGATCTGAGTGTCATCAGCATACAGGTGATATTGGAGGCCAGAGGAGCTGATGAGGTCAGCTGAAGAGCAGGGTGCCAAGAACGGATCCATGGGAAACTCCGACAGTAATGGAAGAGGACGGGGAGGTGATGTCGGGAGAAGTGACATTCTGGATTGCTTGTGGGGAGTGTCTCTCAAACAATTAGTTGTCAGGTGTAAATCCAGACAATTGGAGAATGGTAAATGTATCTCCAGCTCATGTAAAACAATGCATGTAGGACACAAAAATCTGATAGCAGAATACAGAATAAATGGCGATGCAGTGTCAACCACAACAAAGATTGTGTACCTTGGAGTTATAGTTTTAAATGGTATGTAGGTAAATAGTTAGCGATCACAGTGGGAAAAACAGTACAATAGTAGGATTACTGGTTGTGTAAGAAGAGAGAGGTGGCATTTACACTTATAGCTCACTAGTAATAATTCATAATTGTTTTATATGATTATATTCAGTGGTCATCTAGTATTGTGTAGGTATAGTGTCCCACTGTATAATATAGTGTAATAGAGTGTATTATAAACATATACAGTGGCCAGGGGATGTTAAATAGATATTATAGAAGTATTGTATTATTATTATTATCATTTATTTGTTAGGCGCCACAAGGTATCCGCAGCGCCGCACACAGTACTATTGTAGTATTATTAAAACCAGTAGTCAGATCATGTTGCCAGATGTTGTGTCCTATATGATTGTGATCAATCGTCTCGTGATGATGAGTATAATTGTATTATAGAATGTAATTTGTAGTTTTTCATGTTCAGTGGTCATGTTGAGTAAGTATAAAACCTATGTCTCCACTCTCTATACAATGTAACAGATTATTATTATTACGGTCATGTTCTGTGGCCAGGTCATGTTGGGTAAGTGTATTGTCTTATGTTTTAAGAGTGCATAGAGTGTAATAGAATTGTATTATGGGCTTCTATAGCGACCTGGGTTGTTTGGTAGATGTAGTGTTCTATGTTTATATAGCTTTAGTAATAGGACTGTATTATAGACATGTCCAGTGGTTAGGTTATGTTATAGGTGTCTCAGTGCCGTAACTTACAAAAAAAAATGCACCATACCAAGGAAAAAAAAAATCTGCAATAATGTCAGAAAAGCAATTGTTGCTGCTCCTCACTCTGAAAAGGGTTATAAGGAAATTTCCAAACAATTTCATGTCTATCATTCTACAGTGAGAAAAATATGTACAAACGAAAAACATTGAACACAGCTGCCAGTCTACCCAACAATGGGCATCCCAGCTAATTCATACAAATATCAGACGGTATGATGCTTGTCAAATCACAAGGTACTCAAAAGCTATAGAATATACAGGCCTTTTGTCAACAAGGTAAGACCATAGTTGCCTACTCTCCCAGAATTCCGTTAGACTCCCAAATTTCTGTGAGCCCTCCTGGACTCCTGGGAGAGCAGTGCACCCCCTAGTTCCTGGCCATTTGATATGTTAAATGTTGGGGTGGGGCTTATGCCAGGCTTCGTACGCCATCGTGGTCCCGCCCCCTGCTGTAATAGGCCAGAACATATTATGTCAACTTAGGGGGCAGGGCCATATGACACAATGCAACAAGCCCCGCCCCCACACACCCACCTCTCCCTCAATCTCCAGGAGGCAATCTTGCCTCAGTTGGCAAGTATGAGGTAGAAGTTACATTTCATCAGAAAAAGACTGAATTAATATGTCTCTCATGGAAAAGTAGCCAGATGAAAGGCCCTTCACATAAGAAAAACAAAAAAACATCAGAGTACGGATTTAGATTGCAAAGTTGCATCTGTACAAAACTAGACTTCTGGAACAATGTCCTCTGGACAGATGAGAACACACTGGATGAGTTTGGTCTTCTAGCACAAAGCCATATTTTTGCGAAAACCACAAAAACCTCATACTAACTGTCAAGCATCACATCAGCTCCAACCGTGGCACATGACGTCCCTAATGACTAATGAGGATCTTGCATTGCACTTTGCCCATTATGTGCGTCACAAATGAGGTGCACTGACATCTACATGTCATCTCAGTACAGACTCAGTGTCACTGGAAATTGTTTTGAAATGTTACCATGCGTGACACTACCATTGCTGCAAATCATCATCATTTATTTATATAGCGCCACTAATTCCGCAGCGCAGAGAACTCATTCACATCAGTCCCTGCCCCATTGGAGCTTACAGTCTAAATTCCCTACTATAGACACACACTCACACACAGACAGACAGGGAGACAGACAGACAGAGAGGGAGAGACTAGGGTCAACTGTGATAGCAGCCAATTAACCTACCAGTATGTTTTTGTAGTGTGGGAGGAAATCGGAGCACTCGGATGAAACCCATGCAGACACAGAGAGAACATACAAACTGCACACAGATAAGGCCATGGTCGGGTATCGAACTCATGACCCCAGTGCTGTGAGGCAGAAGTGCTAACCACTAGGCCACTTTGCTGCCCAGTCCCCGCAGCATTTTCTCCCATTCCACCATAATGACGTATAATATAATCATCATAGAATTTAACAAGTGGTCAACTATGATACATTAAAGAACAATACACGTTATGTTTTCTGCACAGAAAAATGTTCAAAACACTACCAGGAATTAAACTGAGGAAGTAAAACCAAATACTCAATACTCAAAGAAAATTCATCAAGCATTATTTACTTATGCAGCTACTATTATTATTACTGTTTATACATATATGTCATACATTATGGCAGCACTGTACAGAGACTGTTTATTTGTTCACATCCATCAGTGTCCCAGTGGATCTTAGTAACTACAAACTACTTTCCCCCCAGCAGGCACCCAAGAACATATGCTTTAGTTAGATCTAGCCCTACCACTACAGCACTGCCTTTTAAAGTGTTTATATGTTCTCCACATGGAGAACATACAAGCTTCACATACTGCATGCTGGTTGGATTTGATTCCAAGACATCACAGCAAAGTTACCCATTGTGCCAACCATCTAGCTATTTATTCAATACAAAAGATAAATGCAATGCATACTTCTCAATGCACAGTGTCTAAATCTACCGTGATGCACAATTAATACATTCAAACAGCAAATAACACAAATATGATCAAGGTACCAACAGTAACATACTTCCACCACAAGGTGGCAGCCTACAACTGTGGTAAGAAACTTTTGTTTTGTACTGAAAGGTCTCATTATATTCAGATTGTACACAGTGTACTTTTCCAAAACTAAATGAGACAGCTGCTTTTGTTGGAATGCAGATGTTTGGGTAACAGTCAGGTTAGATACTTGCCCAGAGTGAAGAGATAAGCAGTTCTAACGGCACAAAAGTTTACCATAATGGACATCTTGGCAGTATATATTTAGCATTATAAGGTTTTGATTTAAAGAAAAATAATCTGTTGCCATCCTTTCTTTATTTCAGACATAATTAGAAACACTTGAAAGGCTCCAGCTACATTCTCAGAGCCCACAAAACTGCTAATTACACCCATTTATTGTTGATTTGTCTGTGGAAAAACCACGGCACTGGGGCGTATCACTGATCCGCCACTGGATTTTAGATTTATTCCAAATACACGTTAGCAGACTAAATGTGGTGTTGTTATTTTACAAAACAAAATGCAGGTCAAATATTTGTTTTGTTTCAACAACATGCAAAAAGGATTTAAAAACAAGCAGCTTTCATTACCAGCTAATAATACTGTAAGCATGTTCTGTTGTTATAAAAAATGAAACGCTCATCAGTGATTTCCAGCTGAAAAAGCAGAATATACATAAATCTAAATCTATGCTCTGCTGCGCACTGTCCATTGATCAGAACGTTGTAACGATGAAAGATCTGTGTGTTTTGTTAAACTTTTTTCAGCTGACATCTGGAATCCTGTTTCTTCTACACAAGGCGTTTTATCCAACAGAAAATGACAGGAACACAGGCTAACCCGTTCGGACACTTCTGAAAACCTCTAAACCAGTCATTTTTTCAGGATAACTGTGTTAGATTCTCTGTTAATACTCATGTTTGCATACTCCACAACGAATACTAATATTTTATTATATTATTGTTACTCATACTTGCCAACTTTTAAACTTTTATAACCTGACCTCTCCCACAGGGGAGGTCAGGATCAAAGTGCGGGACACCAAGTCACCTGCTTTGTAATTCAGAGCATCGAATAGTGGGGGAGGAGCCGTTAACGCATACTTGACAACTCTCCCGTAATGTCCCGAAATTCAGGTCTGTTCCCCGGACTCCCGGGAGAGCAGGCAATTCTCCCGATTCCCGGTGGGTCGGTAAATTAAATGGAGGGGGCGGGGCTTAGTGACGCCATGTTCACGTTATTTTGGCTCCACCCCTATTTTTATTGGCTGGCAGTGATGACTGTTTTGGGGGCGGGGCTAACGACACTATTCTTTGAGCCCCGCCCCCACACACCCACCTGCCTCCCGGGACACAAGTTGCCAATGTTGGCAACTATGCATTAACGTCATTAAGCCACACCTCCGCTGGGATCCAGGAGGGTGCCTGCTCGCCAACCTGGACTCCCCGAAATTCGTGAGCCTCCCGGAGATTCCGGGAGAGTAGGCAAGTATGATGTTACTTTAGTTCTAGCACATTCCAAAGCGCAGTACAGTCAAAGAATGTTTTAGTGAATAACATCAGTCCCTCTGCTTTTTTCAGAGGTCCAATAACCTACTATTAATGTCTTTAGACTTCTGGAGAAATCTGGAGTATCAGGAGGTAACTTGTTTATACACTGGAAGCACACACAGACTCCACGCCTGGTTGGAAACAAGCCGAGGGCTCATGAAGCACAAGGCAACAATGCTAACTACTGTGCTGTGAACAATTATTATGTTAGAATGTTGTTGGCAAGAGCTATCGTTCAGGATTCTCTATTTGGAACATTAAGAACTGACAGGTTTTAACCGGCAGAGTAATTAGTGATCTTCTACGTTTACACGGTCACTGAATTCTGAACTCCAAAACAACTTGAATCAGTAGTTTCCTATAGAAACTTACATTGTTCCCACACTCGTCTGTATTATGCGCTACTGCTCACTGAGCTGCAGTAAATACAGATTGTACTGTATGTTTATATAAGTTTGGAAACTGTCCTGGTTATCTTAGTTGGAAGTGTTCAGGAGCCACAGAGTATCTAATAAAGCAAGTGGAAAATAACCTTGAGCTGCTTTGTGGGTGTAAATTTGAGTTGCTGTTTGGATGTGAACCCTGAATAAAAGTAATCCTATTATCAATATCAATAGTGAGCATCCTCTAATAAGTGCAAATAGAACTAACTGCATCCCTGTAGCAGACACTGCACTCTGTGCTTTAGTTCATTCACGAGGTACACTACTCAGGGGCGGAGATAATGCTATGGCAGGGGTGGGGCCCGGAGTTCTCTGTACAGCGCTGTGGAATTAGTGGCACTATATAAATAAATGGTGATGATGGGGCCTTTAGCCATCACAGTCCTAACAAAAGCGGTAGTCCCATCACTCCCTGCACCCATTATGATATCAGCACAAAAGCAGTTATGGTGTCAAAAAGAGCCAAATTTATGCTATGTGGCTCGGCGATGTTGTATACCACCCTGACACCATTTCAATGTTTATACCCCTAGTATTACTAAGGATCCTGTCTATATGAGTCACATGTACAATGTGACCGCTGTCATTTAAGAAGTTGGTTTCAAATCAAAGGTAATTACTTAAAACAGTGTGGAGGCGGTCATTTTGTGGGTTGGACCAATATACTGGAAAAGGCAGCCTATCAATGCAATAAGAAGAGCTACATCAGGAAGCATGAGGCACAATGTGCAGTGTGGGGTCACTAGCGCATAGTGGATTTAACCAGGCACTTTGTGCATGTGACCTCGGTGATGTCACTGGCTCCTAGAGTAGTGATTGGGTATATACTCATAAGCACTGGTTCAGGTCACAAAATGGCTGCCTGAGTACATTTACTATGGCTATTATTTAGCAGTAACAATCTGAAGATCCTATATCTAAACTTACAATGATTTATGTATAAACTTGCACAGGCTGCAATGCTGGCCACATATGAAAAGACGTATTTCTGTTTGAATGTGGACCTCAGCCTTTAAAGCAGCCATGTCTTCTCTGCTTTAGAAAGAAATGTTATTTGAGAGCGAGAGACCTGCTGTGGATGACATTTTTTATGAAATCTCTGTAACACTAGAAGGCCTGGATCATAATTTTAAATCTCCCCATCTAATTTGCAAAGCAGTAGCAGCCTTTTAGGCAGTTTTTCAATCTGAAGCCAACAGACTAAGGCAGACTGAGTATCAGTTAACACCATGGTACAGCGTACCAATATATCATCTGGTTAACATTTAGTTAAATGGTTTCAACTGATATTTCTCTATTGTATAGAAATCTGACTGAAGTCATCAAGCTCAGTTCTTTCAACTATATAAAGTGTCAAAAAAAATTGCATGGAGAAGTGACCCACAAACTTAGCTTTGCAGTGCGCAAAGCAAGCATTTGGGTAAGAACCGCAGGGCAAACTCTTCCAGTAAACTGAACGCGCCTAAGAGATCACTGGGCAGTATTGCATGGAATACTCATAAGGTTGGGTGCGGTACTGCTGGCGTTTTGTAATTAAAGCTGGGAATTATTAAAATGTCCCAGAGCACTCCGTATAAATAACTTACATGTAAGGGGGGTTTGCTGCACAACACAGGATAATGGAAAATGCCTCTCAACACTGCTGAGTCACATGACTATCCTAAGTTCAGCTAGAACCACATCAAGCTGCAGAGTTCATCTACTGTATGTGCAGCTCATAAAATACTGGCTCGTACAGCTATAGGAAATCTTTTACTCTAAAAGGGCACCATCTCTCCCTTCACAACACAATGCAAATGCACTAGCTTAAAATAAAAATTAAAAAAATTGTAAGAATTTGTGACAATGAGAACGGCACCCCAAATATGGACACTCCTATTAGTGCAATGTACACTAAAAAACACAACTAGTGATTATTAGATAAGATTAGAAACTAGGGGTCTGATTCATTAAGGATCTTAACAACTACACAAATATATTTAAATGCAGTTTTTTCACCATCAGAAATACATATTGTGATAAAGCACGACATTCAGTGTTTATTAGCAGTTGTCAGGATGGTTTAAACAGTGCCAGTGGTTACAGCAAACATATCCAGTAAAATCTTCACAACTCTCCAAAAGCCCTAACTCTGGCTGAACAGTAGTTCCCTGACTATTACCCAGCCACTAACTGGCATCAGTGGCCACGCCCACAAATACAAACAGTGGGCCTGATTCATTAAGGTTCTTAAATGAAGAGGATCCTTATTTCAGTCTCCTGGACAAAACCATGTTACAATGCAAGGGGTGCAAAAATGAGTGTTCTGTTTTGCACATAAGTTACTTACTGACTGTTTTTTCATGTAGCACACAAATACTTGATTGCTTATTTGTACACTGAAATTTAGAGTTGATATTTGTGTGGTACATGAAAAAACAGGCAGTATTTAACTTATGTGCAAAACAGATTTACTAATTTGCACCCCTTGCATTGTAGCATGGTTTTGTACATGAGATTGAAATAAGAAGTTTCTCAAGTTAAGATCCTTAATGAATCAGGCCCTAGTACTTTAATAAGTTCTTCCTATTTGTCTCCTGTTCCCCAATCCTTCTGCCTGAGACTGCTGCCACAGTTTGTCTCACTATAGGCGCACGTCCCATTATATTCCATATTTCATTTGGTGAGTGCAAAGTACCCAAGTTGTTTTGTTTATCATAATGTAAGTCCTGGTTCTCATGCACCCAATCTCTAATTATTTATATTAATTAATTCCAACTTGTGTCAGGTGAGTCCCAGGTCTCCCATGGCTGCTAGTGCTTGGGGAAAGACATGCCTCTAAAAGCTGTGTGCAGGTAAGCCTTCAGCCCAGATAAAAACATAGCATTTGATCATGGAAGGACTGACCAGAATGGGAAGACTATGGCGCGAGTTGGTCAGCTTAGCATATACTGTAATTTGTGGAATTAACATTCCCTATTTTTAATAGACTTAGAACGGCATTAATCATGTATTTGGCGAGTGCAGAGCATCCATGATTTTATATATATATATATATATATATATATATATATATATATATATATGTATTCTATATACAATATGTATCCACAGAGCAGCTGGGGTAAAATTTCAATGTTGCCCCTGTACTTCCTACCAATAACAAGAGAGCTAGAGAAAATGTAATCCAGCCAGTGTCAATAACATTACTATTCCCACTGTACCCTTGTCTGCTGTGCTGCGATTTCCTGTAAATCTGTATTGCAAAATCTGTTCTGTAGATCATAAATAAACCTCACAAGGAATGTACAGGAAATATAAGCATAACGCGGTGCGTGCTGGCATGACACCGCTTCTTAACACAGAATGTATAAATGCTGAAACAATTTAACTGTAGACATACAAAGTATTTTTAGTAACAACTAAAGCTACTATACACACACACACACACACACACATGTTCGGAATTGCCCCTTACATTTACCTGGGTATTACACAAAGGGCCTCAATTAATAGATTACTATGGTAAAATATGGGAGGGATATCACACTATGGTAACTGTTGTAAAGACATGTTTATGTCGCTGTGTATTTGTAGTATAACTTAGGAGTGTGCTGCATAAAGTCTGTCCATTTAGGGGATTCCCTTTATTTGGATATCGGGGTGGGTCCTTAAGGCACCAGTTTGATACTGCTCCCACCTGACCCAGCAACTCTACTTGTCCGCTCCTGTGCTAGTTCAACCCTGGTCTACCATACTGTCAGAGTTGACAACTGTCCCTAATTTCCAGAGACAGTCCCATGATTTGTCCTTGGAAATGTCCCATTTTTTTCCAATATTGACCAATCCAGTAAGTCAGTTCCTCTTATTCTGTATATTGGATGCAGTTCTCACTATCTATACGATGCTAAAATGCTTTATCAGTTAGAATTTAGTGATGATGAATATTTGAAACTCCTCAGGCCTATCCATTGCTGTTAATGAAGAGCTGAGGCATACTAACAGAACTCATTACTACCTATTTTATGATTATGCAATTCCTAGCCTCAGGGCCTAGCAAGGATACCAATATCCCACCAATGCTACCTGCATTATGGGTTATTAAGCAGATCAATCATTTTAGCCCCGCCTCCTGAGCAGAGCCTGTGGGACATTAGTGAATCTGGGTTCACACGTAGATCTAGACTACCTAGGCCCCTCTGACCTCAGTGTATTAGCATAGTAACCAGTGGCGTATCTATAATGGGAGCAGGGTGTACAGTGGACACGGGTCCATGAACCAGGGAGTGCCTACACCAGCTCCTTGACTTATAATCCCACCCTGAACTCATAGTGTGGGCCCGTCACAATGTTTAATACTGTGGTGACTGCCAGTCTCTGATAGGTCGGGAGCATACTGCAGGCTGACCTCATTACCTGCTCCCAGTCTATCAGTGACTGGGAGCCATGTTCAACACTGGCCAGGCCCTAGTTCAACAGTGTCAAACTAAAACTGGCAGACACTCGGTAAAGAAATAAAGAAGCACATTGTGAATACCATGGGTGCTACTGATTTAAGGTTGGGAGGACGAGGGAGGGGTCTGTTCCCTTTTTTCAAACAGTGCCTCAACATTCCAGGATCTGGCCAAGCAGCAGCAGAGATTAAGACAGCAGCAGCAGGTTGTCAAAGCTGCAAGAACAGATAGGAGAGAGCAGTACAGTCTGACAACTATTCTAATTGTGGCAATACAGTCCTAATTTTAGGGGACTGTCCCGCCGTCCATCATAAACGGACTTTTATCCAGATTCAGGGACAATTGGGAAATATGTCCCCCTAAGGGCCCTTCAATACATGTACCAGCAGCAGGTGTGTGCGCTATTGATGGAGTATTTTATTTTTAGCTGAGGGAAAAACGGTTGGGGCCCCAGCAATTCCAGAGCAACAAAGCAATTAGCATGCCCCTGGGGGACACGGCACACCCACAATGTGACATTCCCCTGCCCCTGTGGAGGGTGATAACGTCCCATTCCCAAGCATGGTGCTTGCACACACTAGCAATTCTTCATACAAAAATGTTGTCATGTATGTATATGGAGGGGTGGGGGCATAACCGCTAACCTTGCACACATGTCCACTAACACATAAGCCTATAACAGTGGCGCATGGGCAGAACATTACTGTCTGGTAATTCACTTGCATCACTGACATCCAACAAGATCTGAACAGTAGACAAGTCCAGAAAATATTTTATGCTAATTATAAGAAAACAACCTGTGACAGGAGATTGCCAGCACCAACAGAGCCCAGACCCTCTACACTGTTTGTTTTATTCTTTACTGTTGAGACTGAAAGTACTTTCAATGACATGCCAAACAATATTATTATACAAATATTATGAAGTGGTGGGTATGGTGGTATATACCCACTTTCACCTAAAAATATACATTTTCGTATATAAAGCACTTTAAGTGAGTGAGTCTTTTGGCCACCAAAGCTGTAAAACAAATATATTTTAAGCTTCTCACTTGACCCATGGTGGTGTTGTTACTATACAGCTGTTGATTGACTCATCATCATCATCATCATCATCATTTATTTATATAGCGCCACTGACTCCGCAGCGCTGTACAGAGAACTCATTCACATCAGTCCCTGCCCCATTGGAGCTTACAGTCTAAATTCCCTAATATAGACACACACTCACACACATAGAGAGGGAGACAGACAGACAGGTAGAGACTAGGGTCAAATTTGATAGCAACCAATTAACCTACTAGTATGTTTTTGGAGTGTAGGAGGAAACCGGAGCACCCGGAGGAAACCCACGCAATCACAGGGAGAACATACAAACTCCGCACAGATAAGGCCGTGGTCGGGAATTGAACTCATGACCCTAGCGCTGTGAGGCAGAAGTGCTACCACTTCGATCCATGGCAACCATTCAAAAAGGGGTTTTAAATTCAAATACCTACACAACAGCATAAACTAGGTCCATACGATTTATTACCCATTTTAGAAAAAACGAGAAAAAGAGACCTGGACGTTGAGTACACTGTTTCACTGTGATATGTATGAGGAGGTACAGAGATGTTTTATATGTAGATTTAAGGGTACTATTACTGTACTGTACACTGTGTAATGGGTGGTATCCAAGTGAGGTGAGTGGTTTACAGATCCCCAGGCCAGTCCTCCTCTTGTACGGTAGGAGGTCAAGCTTTCTGTGGAACCTCTTGAGATGGTCTTGTGGGTAGGCTTATTGCTTCAGAGAGAGGATGCAGACGTGTAAGTGAGTGTGTAGGTTTGACAGTACATGGCTGATCTATGTGGATTTTATTATTCAGGCAGTATGTATATTTTTGTGCCTGTATATCTGTGTCAGTGTAGTATATTTGTAAAATATAATGTGTGTCACACAAAGGGAGCAATTACTTATATCAGGTTCAAAGTTACTCCTTTGCAGAGCAGATGCTGTCTGGCTAGATAACCTGTGAAACAAATTAACCCCTGAGCAAATGTATACCATCATATAATTTAATAGCTCATTCTCCTGATTACTTCTCTCCCTCTTGTTTTCGTTCAGTAGTTTTACCTGCATAACATTTTAGGTATATTATTATGAATAACACCCACTTAGATGGATGTTGCATATTGTGGCTGATTGTGATGAAAGCTAGAGGATGTTGGTTGGCTGTTGTGATTATTGAGTTCATATTGAAGTGTTGCCTTGGAATATGTAATTAATCTCCTGTGTACTCTTCCAGCTTCAGCTCCAAGCAGCTGCATGTCCATTTGGGGGATAGATCTAGGTGTGGTTTGTTAACATCTGCATTGGACTTTGAATGAGAGTGCGTGTTGAAATGGTGGCTTGATGCCATTATACAGAAATTTATGGATAAGCATGTAAATATCATTCGTGTTGATGAGATTCTTTAATCCAATCTGCTACTATATATGCCTACAGCAATTGTAGGATCAGTAGTATCAGTTACCTAAATTATTTTCTCCATTTTATTTTAAAAATAAAAAATATATTCATGCTACCTAAGTAGCCAGCTACATATTAACATGGAATGAGTCATTTCAAATAAAACTTCACAGTCTTCTATTTGTGAACAAATATATTGTGTAAGAGTATTTGATTTATTCGTAATCCTGGCTACATGCTCCAATACTACAGTTGACATTAGACAATTTGCCAAGATCGCACTGTGTGTGGCACAAAAATAATCATCATCATCATCAGCTATTTATATAGCGCCACTAATTCCATAGCGCTGTACAGAGAACTCACTCACATCAGTCCCTGATCCATTGGAGCTTACAGTCTGAATACCCTAACACACACACACACACACACACACACACACACCCCGAGAGACTAAGGTCAACTTGATAGCAGCCAATTAACCTACCAGTATGTTTTTGGAGTGTGGGAGGAAATCGGAGCAGCCGGAGGAAACCCACGTAAACACGGGGAGAGCATACAAACTCCACACAGATAAGACCCTGGATGGGAATTGAATGATACATGACCGCATATCATCACTATTGACCAATGGGTGCAGTCATCTTACAAATGTAACACAGGGCTCATGTTTATCCTGTTGACCAGTGTCAGGACCAGATTGAGGGATTGATTTAAATTTGGACCTAAAACCATTTGCTCCATGGAAGAATGTGACTTGCTTTAAACTGGTTACATTGCCCATGTGCACGATTTACTGGTTGACTTTTTTTTTTGTAGCGTATCTTGCAGCCGCTTGCATTTGGAGAGGCTGTCAGGGGCATTAATATGTAAGTTCAGTACAGAAGCGGTTTCAAACCCTATAAATCAACCATGGTGCATCCAATATTGATTTGCATATATCCTTAAAATACACCTTTTAAAACGCACATCCCATTTTGAAGTACCAGTTACTCCCCTGGTAATCTCTCTCTCTCTTCTGAATATATTCCATTTACTATAACTATGTCATCAATCCTTCAACCAACACCACATCCACTTAACCACCTCAGAATCCATTCTCAAGGTTTCCAATTTATTTATCAGTCTTCTATGTGGGACAGTGTGAAAGCCCTTGCTAAAATCTAGATAAGCTATAGCTGCAGTTCTATCTTGATCTATTATCTAAGATACTCAGTCAAAAATAATGAATGAGATTTGTTTGACATGATCTCCCAAGAGTAAATCCGCTGCTTGGGATCTTGTACATTGGTGGATATTAGACATTCTACAATTCTTTCTTTCAGTAGATTCTCTATTACTCTCCCCTCACCCGATGTCAGGTTCACTGGCCTGTAGTTTACTTCCAGCTTCATCTCTACTTCCACTTCTATGAAACAGGACTGCACTTGCTCTTCTCCCATCCTCTGGTACTAATCCTGTTACTAGGGACTGGTTGAATAACTTGGTTAATGGTGTAATCAGCACTTTACCCATTATAATATTCTTAGATGTATTCCACTTGGCCCCATTGACTTATCTACTTTCTGTTTTCAGAATTCTGTAAGGATAATATTCTCTGTAACTTGACTCAAGTCTACTTACTTTGCATCAATATATCTTCTATTCAACAGAGGTCCCTTTCCTGTAAATGCTGAAGAGAATTATTTTTTTTTAGACAATCTGCTATACTCATGTCTCCCTCCAAAAGACTTTCTCCCTATGACTTTAGTCTTTCTATTCCTTGTTTGGTTTCTCCTTTGACTCATACCGAAAAAAAAAGTTTTGCCCCTTATAATAACTGTCAGAGGCAGAAATACAATCACTGCAGGGGTGTGGCCCCTACGGGGTCCTGAAGTGACGGGTCCACCCTCCTGAGGCAATGGCTTTACTGTGCATGCGCTGGACCCACAAATGCTCAGAAGAGGCCCCTCCTCTGCTTTTCAGAGAAATGTGCGGGAGCCCAGGAGGCTGCAGTGGCCCTCTCCCAAATTTTGCTATGGGCCCAACAAACCAGTGTTCCGTCTGTACTGTCTGCGCCATTTTCTCCTCAGCCTGGGCCTTTGTACATCGGATTTCTATCTTAGCCTCCTTTGACTAACCAGATATACTTTTTGATATTCATTCTTCTAAGTTTGCTCACATATCCTTTAAGCATTTTTTTTTGCTCTTACAGCGCTTTCTATCGACCCTGAGAACCAGATTGGCTATCTTTTCTTTGTGTTGTTTTCTAACCTGCCTGATACAAAGTCCTGTTGTTTTAAATATTGTGCTCTTTAATTGTTCCAAATTTCACTGAACTCCATTCAAATGACTCTGCTCTGCCAAATAATCACTAAGTATCCTCCCATCTCTACAAAGTCAGCCCTCCTAAAATCTAACACCTTTGCTTTGTGTGGTGTGTGCCCTCTTCTCTAGTTATAGCAAACCATACTAATTGATGATCCCAACCATACTGATTTCAAACAATTAAGAGATCATTCACTGAGCTATTAATGTGGTTTGACATGTGGAAATTTAGAACTGTTGGTAAGGAGCTCCTAGACCCCCCAAATGTTTAGGGATTTTGATAGAGTGAAATTAATTTTAGATGCATTTATGATGCTAGGCTATCCAGCCTGTGTCCCCCACTTCTCCTGTGTCAAATTACTTTTCCTCTCTGTCCCTCCACCTCTCCCTCCTGTCTCCTTTGTGTACTTACATTTTCCCTCATATCTCCATATTATAATATAACTTTCCAAAATATTTCCCTTATATTGTCCATGTTACCCTTTATCTTTCCCCTATCAGTTTCCTTTCTCTGTTCCTATGTGCTCATAACTTCATTGCAGGTATCCCTCTTTCTCCCTCTCTACCTGTTCTCCCCTGTCTCACATCCTGCTTCTCCTTACTTCTTGATCCTCTCTGTTCCTGCTCCTATTATTACTTTCACTAGATAATTTACACTTTTATCCCTCCTACATTGTCGCACTGTGCCCCTCCTCCATTGTCGCACTGTGCCCCCTCCTCCATTGTCAGACTGTGCCCCCTCCTCCATCGTCGCACTGTGCCCCCTCCTCCATCGTCGCACTGTGCCCCCTCCTCAATCGTCGCACTGTGCCCCCTCCTCCATTGTCGCACTGTGCCCCCTCCTCCATCGTCAGACTGTGCCCCCTCCTCCATCGTCGCACTGTGCCCCCTCCTCCATCGTCGCACTGTGCCCCCCTCCTCCATCGTCACACTGTGCCCCCTCCTCCATCGTCACACTGTGCCCCCTCCTCAATCATCGCACTGTGCCCCCTCCTCCATCGTCGCACTGTGCCCCCTCCTCCATCGTCGCACTATGCCCCTCCTCCATCATTGCACTGTGCCCCTCCTCCATCATTGCACTGTGCCCCTCCTCCATCATTGCACTGTGCCCCCTCCTCCATTGTCGCACTGTGCCCCCTCCTCCATCGTCAGACTGTGCCCCCTCCTCCATCGTCGCACTGTGCCCCCTCCTCCATCGTCGCACTGTGCCCCCCCTCCTCCATCGTCCCACTGTGCCCCCTCCTCCATCGTCACACTGTGCCCCCTCCTCAATCATCGCACTGTGCCCCCTCCTCCATCGTCGCACTGTGCCCCCTCCTCCATCGTCGCACTGTGCCCTTCCTCCATCATTGCACTGTGCCCCTCCTCCATCATTGCACTGTGCCCCCTCCTCCATCGTCACATTGTGCCACCTCCTCCATCGTCTCACTGTGCCCTCATTCATCACACTGTGCCCTCCTTCTTCACACTGTCCGCCTCCGTTCGATACTTACCTTTGTATGACTGTCTTTCTTCAGTCTACTTCTTCTCCTCTTCTGTGTTCAGGGCGTGACGTCATAACGTCCTGGCGGTCAGTTAGAATGGAGCAGAGAGGAGTAATGAGCTGTCGCCATCGGATGTATCACTGGTGGACAAGCGGGGAGGGCTAGCAGAGGACAGCGCATCTCAAGCGTGGTCACTCCCCCGCCTTGCCTACCTCACTTACTGCCAGCCCTGGCTGCTTATGAAGAAGTGGGGCGGAGAAGTACCGGTAAGTCATACCGGTACATACCGCCCCACTTCAAGCACTGGTTTGACTGTGTGTCTGTGTTGACCATATACAGCGTTTCATGACATTGTGGTGGTAGCACGCTGCAACAGTGTAAAATCAGGCAGATCGACAAGGACCATTTAGAAAACCATTGAAGTCTTAATATAAATATAATGAACACACATAGCAAAAAAATAAGCAGTGCTAGATGTAAGGCTTTCAATTCTCCACATCTATATTGTGTATCTTTCACACTAGTCAAAAGCTGCTGGTATTTTTGTGTATTTTTTTTCTACAATTATTTTAAGAGCACACACAACCTCAGAATTATAATTAATGTACATGACAGCTTTGCTTTGACCATGCCCATTTTTCACGTCTAACTAAACATTGATGCAAGCATCGCAATCTCAAAAAACAAATGCAAAACAATAGAGCAGTGTAATTAAAACAAGACGTCTGCAAGATTTCTGCATATTGTTACCAGGCACCAATTTTATAAACATTTCTCAAAGCATGTTCTATTTACAGTGAACTTAAGCCGATAGGTGAATGTAGGAGTTTTTCTTTTTCAGGGCTGCTTAACACTACTTGTGCTTATTTGCTGTTATTTGTAAAACACACAAAAGCAATAACACAAATTTCTTACAGACTTGAACAAGAAAAAAGCCACAGAGTTCACTGTGCACAGCGCTTTCTCCCCAGAGGGATCCAGCAAACCAGGAGAGATTTCAGCTGGATCTCATTGAAAAAGATAGGTATCGCCAATAATGAATAACCTAATGCTGCTGTCCCCATAGATGTCTATGGGGACAGGACTGAGTGCCGGTAATGAGGTTAATGCCGGAGAAATCTATGATATCCCTGTTAAAAGTTTAATAAGAAAAAGTGGTGAAAGAGCCTAATGTCAGTGTTTACGCTCATCACTTGTTAAATGGACATCTGTGTGAGCAGAGGGAATATCCTCCTGCTCTGTAGGTCAGCCATAGCTTCTCTTCTTACCCCTTCCTGTGAGATGGGGCAGCAGAGAGAGCATCAAGCAGCTTAATATTATAGGCCTTAATGTGGTTGATTGAGCCCATGGCTGTCATGATCTCGGTGTGATACATTTTCTTACTGCTGAGAGAAGAGAAGGGTCTTAGATGTGGGTGTCACACGCCAGCCCCCCGCGGACGGGCACCAGCGTTGTTACATTCCTCCTGTAAGTGGTGATTCTGGTATCCTGATGACATCTTTGGATACATCTACCATCCGCTCTGTGCATGTGCAAGCCTACTCTCCTCTCTTATGACCTTCTACTTGTTTCCTATTGGTCCTGGCATTTTGGAGCACTATTTAAACCTCCCACTTCCTCCTGTCCGACGCCTGTTCTTCGAGTTCATTCTCTCTCTGGAAGGACCTGGCTCCTTTCGGTCTGACTCTCCTGCTGTGCTCTGAGTAACCATCTACGGATCAGCTAAGTTCCATTCCGCTACTGCCTCTGTTGAACTACCGCTGTACCACTGAATCACCTGCCGTGCTCTGTGTTACCATCTACCATCTGCTGCTGCTGCCCGGTGCTACTATATCGGGTCAGCTATAGTGCTACTTCTCCATTACTCCTCTGAGTTGCCGTCATCTTTCCTCCATGTCTGGCTCCGCCCACTGCTACGCCCAACACTCATCCAGGGGACCGCGACCTGCGGGATAGGGGCAGAGAAGTCCATACCCCCTTGCGGGGTTACACTCCGCGCCCCTGAATGAGCAATATCACCTGGCAGTTACAATCGATCCACTAAATATCTATGGGATTCGTGACAGTGGGTCCAGGAATTATAACGGGGAGACAATAGTAACATAACAATATAGGGCTAGATACACTATGTTACAATTCACTGATTATTGCACCAACTGCAATACTACAGGAAGCCCAGACATTCTCTCAGTGCCAGCCACTGATAAAAACCAGAGACGCTCAAGAGACAATTAAAATCCCGGCCTCCCTGTTATTAGCATGCCAGGCTTATTAAACCTCTACTTACTAATTGGAGTAAATGCATGCTTGCCAACATTTGAATCCAATTTCCATGGATTTACTGCTCTGGCATATAAACATAGGACCGACACTGTCACACCAACATGACATAAGCGTAAGGGAGCCAATCAACGTAACGTTTCCCCAGGACACACAAATGAAGTAGCAATGTACAGAAGTGCTCACAGTGCCCAGAATTACTTTTCCTTCAGTAAAAACTGTTCCTCATATTGAAGTCAACATTTATTATGCAAGAAATTGAGAACCAAACAAGAAGCATTATGATTGAGCTTTGCCGATATAAAATAAACACTGACTGCCAACACGTGAAACAGATATCTGACTATTTAGATAAGATTTTTTTCTCTCCTAGTTTTGGCAGAGCAAGTGGTTATATAGAAATCAATAGCCTCCCAAACTTTAACAGAATCAAGTCAACATGTGGAATACATTATATCAGGACAATTCCGTCTAAACAATGGGACGCCAGGACTGTAGCGCGGATACGCTGACAGATTAAGGTTAAACCATGGGATAATCAAGCAATCATCTGCCAGTTAAATTGCCATGGGCAGCTTTAAACAATACATATGTGAAAGTTTCTATACAACTTTAACACTTTGTTTAATGTGACAGCCCAAATATCTGTGCGTGTGCTCAGTTACATCCTTATGGCATGTACATGATATGTGCAGCATGGGACACGCTGCTTGCTTCTGTTCAGACTCAACCTAATGCACAAATGAGTACATAATGTTACTATGTTACACATGGAAGCATCCTTGTCACTATGACAAATCTCCATGCTGTGGTTCCATTGCGTCTTTGAACTACATGGTTTGTTTCCACAAAGTTGTGTCCTGTTACAACCAAAGTTGGAGTCATGGGTTTTTATGGAACAAAAAAAAAAAGCAGAGTAGATAGAAAGTTGAATAATACCCATAGTTATTTCAAAATGAAAAGGGAGTTTTGTATTAACATTTAGTAAATCTACAATTAAAACTGAATTTATACCCAAATTTACTTTTTACTTAAAAAATGACTTTGCAAACTCCTTTTTGGTTAATTCTGAAATTACTCCTTGTTATTTACACCTAACAAAGTATACTGGCATGAATGTTTACTACCACGTACATAATATAATTCCAGAAAACTATGGTGAAACAAAATGCGTGGTTATAAAATATAGAATCTATCGGGCGCTCCACTCAGATATGCAGCTGGATATGTAACTGTGAATTACACAAATATTCACATATAATAATATACAAAGCAAACAAATAGTTACATACACTTGCACTCTCTTTTCCAACTCAATCAGGTTCTCTTTAAATGGCCCCTCGTGTACTAATATTCGATCTTCAACATTATTCACATAACATGGAAAAAAAAAACATGATCTATGTTTTTTAATTTTTATTACACACATGTTGGGCGTTCTGCTCATTATACATATGCGGAGTTATCGTGAAAAACAAAGGAGACACTTCCTGTCCATTTGTAAAGAACAATAAAGTTGATGAAATCCAAGCCTCACTTTGGAACTGCAGAGGAAATGGAGAAGGCGGAACAAAAAGAAAGGACCAATGAGGATCGCGGAAAATCGGCGGTGATTAGGATTGTGGACTATTTAAGGGTAGTATGTTTGTTAGGATGTATGCCTTGATAAAGACCCCCCGTTTTAAGGGTTGAAACGCGTTGGCAGAGTGGAGATTACCGGAGGACCATCCCAGGTGACACATGGCTTTGATTGTTAGTGTTTAACATCACACAAAGATTTTACTATGTGCATGCTAAAGATGTATCTCTGGTACGAGTTTTATCTATAAGCACAGCTCCATGTGGGAGAATAGTGCTGTTTTATTGTTTGTTGCAATAAATTTTTAAAGTAATACACAAGGATTTCTTCCTGGATTTTATTTTCTCTACATGTATTGAGACGAATATTCAGGAGGTCTGACACTGAAGGAAAGGAAGATTACAGGATGTAAAGATCGTGTTAAGGCGCATGACATACTGCTTTTTTGTAAGCATATACCCCATAGGGGTTTTTCCCTCCCTGAAGGAACGTCACCATTGTGGATTTCTGTATAGATATCACTTACACTATTCTATGTTTTTAGTGGTGGTGGAGTATTTTTCCTTGGGATGTTTATAAATTACACTATGATGTGATATATGGTTTTTTCCATGTTATGTGAATAATGTTGAAGATCGAATATTAGTACACGAGGGGCCATTTAAAGAGAACCTGATTGAGTTGGAAAAGAGAGCGCAAGTGTATGTAACTATTTGTTTGCTTTGTATGGTGAAACAAAGTCAATATTCTTTTCATATACATAGTTATTAACAACATTTATTTATAGAGCAGTATACTCCAACATGCTTTACAATGTGGAACAAACATAGTAATACAGTAAGACTGGGTATTAACAAACAAATAAGTCCCATAGATTGTAAGCTTGCGAGCAGGGCCCTCTTACCTCTCTGTATGTATTACCCAGTATTGTTTTATTACTGTTTGTTCCCAATTGTAAAGCGTGACGGACCTTGCTAGCGCTATATAAATAAATGATGAAGATGTTGATGAGGTTGCAAGATTACAATAATTAGGAAGGATTAATAAGTGTTCTTTGTGTAAATCTCTTTATAGGACACAAAATTGTCAATACCTTGCAAAAGTATCTACATTGCCTCCCACCTGCCAAAAAAATAAATAAATAGAACACTATGCCACTTTAAACCCATTTTTAAACCTACCCAATAACAAGAGCAGAAGTCTTTGTTGCATACATTGCCAAATACATATGTAAGCCACCCAGTAATATCACGGTAATAACTTTTATTAATCAGAGTACCAACATATGGCTAAATATGTACATTTCATATTCTTACATTGAGAATGGAACTTACCAGGAGGTAACCCAATACTCCACATGGGTAATACATCCTATGGGGGGCCGAGACACACCAAGGGCTAGATTTACTAAGCTGCGGGTTTGAAAAAGTGAGGATGTTGCCTATAGCAACCAATCAGATTCTAGTTGTCATTTTATAGAAAGTACTAAATAAATGAAAGCTAGAATCTGATTGGTTGCTATAGGCAACATCCCCACTTTTTCAAACCCGCAGCTTAGTAAATCTAGCCCCAAGAGGCAGCTGCAAACCGCCCAAACAATGCTACAAAAGAGGGAACCGCAAGTTGCTCAATCAGTTTATAACTGCCAAAGGGTAGAGAATCTCCACAGGTCCAAGCAATTATATACTGATTGAGCAATGGGCCTTTGTCTCTTGCATTGTGGGTTCTCAGCAGAAAAAAAATATGTTGATTATTTAAGAAAACAAACATTTAGGTAAAAACAGTTGTCACTGTGCATTGATTACAGCTGGGGGATAAACCAATTACATTAAAAAAAGGACTTTCATTTATAAAGAGAGATATGCATGTGGGGTGTATCCCAGGAATAGTGGGGATCCCAGGTTTCGCTAATTAGATGACCACGGCAATTTTATAATCCAGACCCCATGGTGGACATCTGTACACTCCTCTAACCTGCACAGAGATTTTTTACGTTAGCTTGAGTTCTCCTGTTATCAACAAACAACCTAAGAAAATGTACGTCACACACGTACAGTAACCAATTCCAATACAGAAATGCTTCATGGATGTTTCTAATTTAACAAACGATAGACAATAACAAAGTATTGTAACATTTACAAACCCTGTAACATATAAACAGTATATTATTGGCTGGTTGATGTGTGTTTAGCAACAAACCAGACACAAACTTGGATCAGGCGTTAAAAGAGTAAGAATGAAGACACATAAAAAGTAATCATTATCAATATGTAAAGACAGATGTTGGAACAAGTGTTGTAATTAAACAGCGGCTAAGCCACGAAGGCATCGAATAGTCCTGAAAGTGTTTTATGTAACAGTTAGAAGTGAGAGCTATTACAGAACACATTGCTTAATTCCAAAGACCCGTGAAATATCCAGCAGAGTCCCTCCTGAAAACACTGTCCTGGATATTTTATGGGTGTTTATGTTATTTATGTTCAAGAATGGGCCTCGTGCTTACAGCAGCTTTTCTACAGCGACAGGGGATACAGACTGACTTCACAATGCAATGATTCATCCCAGGACACAGGTTGCTTCTTTACATGTACTACCCAAAGTCAATGGCCTTTGGGATGAGCTGTATCCATTACTACAGCTTTTAATTGAATTAGTAACAGCCTCAGATAACGCTAATGACTAAAGCTGGGTACACACTACAGAAATTTCGACCAACTTTTTATGCGGAGTGATTTTACATGCGATCGATGTTCCGATCGCTCGGTCCATGGACTGCATACACACTAGCCTTGTTTAGGAAGATAAAGGGAAGAGCGGATGTCCCTTTAGCGACTTTTTACAGCCATGTTGTCGTGAGCAATGACTGTAATTTCATACTCACTGTTGTGGATCGGTCGGAAGTTTATACACACTACACAGCTGAAACGAGATTGGAACGAAAATATTAAACGGTACGACCAACCAAATAAGGCGACAATCGTCCATTTGGGCAGACTTTCGACCATCGTGTCACTGCACACACTGACCCGACTTTTGAACGAGAGGTCACATGTTGGCTGATTTAGCCGATTATTGGATGAAAACTGTGTAGTGTGTACCCAGCTTCATACATTTGATCTGAAGTCACGCTATAAGTAAATATATTTTTTATTTTAATTTTCCCAATTTTATGTTATGTTCTGATTATTCTGTTCTTAAATGTATTGTTAACATACTATACATATAGCTGCAGAGAAAGATGTAATGAATCATCATCTATTTATATAGCGCCACTAATTCCACAGTGCTGTACAGAGAACTCACTCACATCAGTCCCTGCCCCATTGGAGCTTACAGTTCTAAATTCCCTAACATACACAGATAAGGACACAGACTAGGGTAAATTTATTAGCAGCCAATTAACCTACCAGTATGTTTTTGGAGTGTGGGAGGAAACTGGAGCACCCGGAGGAAACCCACGCAAACACGGGGAGAACATACAAACTCCACACAGATAAGGCCATAGTCAGGAATTGAACTCATGAACCCAGTGCTGTAAGGCAGAAGTGTTAACCACTAAGCCACCGTGTTGCCCATAATTAAAATAATTTCATTAATAATATATATTAACATGGTCAGCAGAGAAAGATGACGTTTCTAACATAAGAGCTGTATATATTTCTGTGGGTATTCCTGTTTTCTACTTTATATGACAACTGTGCTACATTGCAGAAGACCATCAAACTTGAAGTTTAGAAGCAAGTAATTCTCTCTATGGAATTATGAACAGTGAAACCGTACTTGGAAGCTCTGAAGCAACTGGAAAGGGGTAAACATCATATACTTTTCTACAATAGGTGTTGATCTCACCAACAATATACCATACATACTTATTTTTCCTCAAGATGCTGGTTGTGCCATTTATGTGATCCGTTTGGTGTAGCCAGTTTGCAACTGAATATCTATTAGATTGTACATGTATGTATGTATGTATGTATGTATGTATGTATGTATGTGCTCTTAGGAGGGCTCAACATAGGGCTAATTGTGATGCAAAACGTGCAGCTAGTTAGACTTGCACTAGACCAGGGGTAGGCAACCTGTGGCTCTCCAGGTGTTGTTAAACTACAAATACCAGCATGCCTTGCCACCTATCTTCTGGTTATCTACTGGTAAAGCATGCTGGGACTTTTAGTTTCACAACACCTGGAGAGCCGCAGGTTGCCTACCCCTGCACTAGACATATAAAACTAATTACAGGTTTAATGCTATGGCTCAGTGTACATTTTGCACCTGAATGCAGTGTTAGTAAATGATCTGAATTGTGTTCTGTCACTGTTTAAAATGCAATACAAATATTTATAGCAGGCAGTCCATCTATAATGTTATAGGCAATCTTACAATACAAACATGATGTGTGTTTCCGCATTACATTTCACAGAACTGTAAATAGGGCGCAGAGATCAGTGAACCAACCCATCAATCAGGAGTAGCAGTGAGTTCTAAAACTGAGCTTCAGAAACAGTGTGTGGTTCATTAGTTATTTTGACGCGTTCAACAAAGAGACACCCCACACACCTACTGGTGAAAGGTAGAATTACACACATTGTTACATGGTTCTACATATATAAGGCTTCAGATTTGGATTAATGAATGTATATGTATCACAGAAACCGTTTAATGTTCCTACTACTAATCTGCATTCAGCAGGAACACATCATATACTTGTCAATCTTGTCTGACAAATTACAATGGATGGGTCACAATGGACCTGTACCCTATGATACCTGCTAGATGTGCAAATATCGGGCTGGTTTGACAGAATAGCAGCATGTTGCATGCGACTCACATCCACTCACATTAAAGTGATTTGCCTTGATTTACATGTTGAAGTTCATAGACGCAGGCATCATAAACATAGCAGAAAACAATGGAAGTCCTGTAAAGTGTCTTCTGATTTGTCAACCCTCCCAGCACTGGAGCACATTTAAAGATGTCCACCGCACACGTGTGGCAGACAGAACACAGGACCTGGCTACAGATACTATCACGGATGTTTTCACCTCAAGACTCAATCTTAATCTGAGATATGGATGATGCACTTCAGGATATACTGGATTCTCAACATGCAATTCGTATGGATCATTGTATGATGGTGTATACTTTTTAATATTCATAGTGGTCACCAGATTTAGCCAATTTACTTAAAAGAGAAGGGAACTTTACCATTTGATAATAAGACAATTTGCAAATTATTCCTATTCAACTTTCTTCTGCTTTTTGGTGTAAATATACAATATATTAAGCAATTTTAGCATATCTCCTCTGCTGGAGAATCCAGCTGACCTGTATAAAGTGATTCCGAAAAGATTATATCTTGGGTTCACACATCACTCCTCCCGTTTCTATTAACTACAAGAGGCATTGGCAGACAGCCAACAACTCTACAACCTTTACCTAATTGAGACATTTAAGAAACAACTAAACAAATATATTTAAATGCAGTTTTTTCACCATCAGAAATATATATTGTGATAAAGCACGACATTCAGTGTTTATTAGCAGTTGTCAGGATGGTTTAAACAGTGTCAGTGGTGGTTACAGCAAACATATTGTCACTCACCGGACTGTGAGTGCTTCTTCCCGGACATTTAGGAACCGTGGCCGTCCTCCATCCTGAGGGACTGCGCATGCGCAGCCCTTTCTAAACCTTCAGTGTATGTTCCTTTAACTTAATTGGCAGATCAGGCAACCTCCCTATATTAAGCACCTGTGGTCAACACCACGTTGCCTGATCTTGGAGTCTCATTCCCCATGAGTCTCTGAAGGTGTTCCTGTGTTTTCCTCGTTTATTCAGCCCAGCTGATTCCTGTGGTTTCCAAACCACTTCTACCTCTGTGGTTTCCAAACCACTTCTACTACTGTGGTTCCCATACCACAACTACCCTTCTGTGTATCATCGTGACTGTGAGCTGATTCCTATCCGCTGCCTCCGTGCACTACAGTCTTCTAATCACTTCAACTCTACCATGTATTATTGGGACTGTTAGCTGATGTCTATCCGCTGCCTCCGTGCACTACAGTCTTTCATTCACATCCACTCACCTGTTCATGATTGTGACTGCTAGCTGATTCCTATCCTCTGCCTCCGTGCACTACAGTCTTCAACCTGCAACTCGTCTGTGTTTCATCATCGTGACTGCTAGCTGATTCCTATCCGCTGCCTCCGTGCACTACAGTCTTCAACCTGCAACTCGTCTGTGTTTCATCATCGTGACTGTTAGCTGATTCCTATCCGCTGCCTCCGTGCACTACAGTCTTCAACCTGCAACCCGTCTGTGTTTCATCGTGACTGTTTGGCTGATTCCTATCCGCTGCCTCTGTGCGCTTCAGTCTTCAGTCCTTGTCAACTCTCCCGTGTTTCCTTGAGTCTACTGCCACTATTGCTACCCGCTACTCTCCGTGATCAACAGTTCCAGTTCAACTCTGCTCTCCCGTGTCCCATCGTTACTGCACCTGCTGGTTGCTATTGGCTACCTCCGTGTTCCCGCAGAGACCCGCTGCTGCTACTCCTCAGCGCTACTCATCCATCTACTGCTGATCCGCTCTCCACGCTTTCCTGTGTTCCCTGCTGGTCTACCTACCTGTGCGCTGCACCTACTAGACCACCGCTTCACCCATCCAGGGACTTTGCATCCTGCCGGCCTCCTGCCGTTCAGGTATCTCTGCACTCCTGTCTGACTGCCTTCTCCTGAACCACGGTATGCATACTTCTCATTGACTGTGCTGTGTATTGCATACCTTGCTGGACTGTGTTGGTTCTCCTCTGGAGTGTGCTATCCGCTGAGTCTATTGCCATCATTGACTGTGTTATCTCGTGCTGGATTACTTCAAGAGACTTTCTATATTGGCAGTGTTGTTCAGTCATCTATACATTTATATTGTGCATATTACTGTGGATCAAAGTCAAGGTGCCCGTGTATATCTTGTGTTGCAGTCTCTCCCCGTGCACCTCCTCACATATATATTCAGTGGTACAACTTGCTAGTGGCAGACCACTGACCCCTGTTTCCAGTTTCACCTGTTCCAGTATCCTCTCACATAGCAGTGGTACAACTTGCTAACGCAGACCACTGACTCCCCGGATACCTCCACTTGGATTCTATTCCTTCACTCAGACAGCGGTACAACTTGCTATCCGCAGACCGCTGACTCTCATCACCCCCTCGTTTCTGTTGGACATTCCTCCTCACTATAGCAGTGGTACAACTTGCTACCGCAGACCACTGACTACCTTCACGTGTCCTTTGTCCATACAGTTCCTCGTGTATTACTACCTCCATATTGCCAGTGCTGCTAGTCATAGACTTTCCTGAGCATCTCATCATCTGCTATTTCCTGTTCCGTGATCACCCTGCTACCAGAGTACCATATTACCACCTATACTGCTCTGGTAAGCCTATCACCTGGTGATCCCTGGGTAAAGACTCCTAGTGCCCGGGACACATATCCAGTAAAATCTTCACAACTCTCCCACAGCCCTAAGTCTGGCTTGACAGTAGTTCCCTGACTACTACCCAGCCACTAACTGGCATTGGTGGCCACGCCCACAAATACAAACAGTGGGCCTGATTCATTAAGGTTCTTAAATGAAGAGGATCCTTATTTCAGTCTCCTGGACAAAACCATGTTACAATGGAAGGGGTGCAAATGAGTGTTCTGTTTTGCACATAAGTTAAATACTGTCTGTTTTTTCATGTTACACAAAAATACTTGATAGCTTATTTGTACACTGAAATTTAAAGTTGATATATGTGTGTGCTACATGAAAAAACAGTCAGTATTTAATTTATGTGCAAAACAGAACATTCATTTGCACCCCTTCCATTGTAACATGGTTTTGTCCAGGATACTGAAATAAGGATCCTCTTCAATTAAGAACCTTAATGAATCAGGCCCAGTGTCTTTATCCTCCACCCAAGCACTACAAACAAACCACAGCAAAGCAAACCAATTACATCCATGTGGAACACCTGTGTGTGTGTATGTGCTGAAAGAGGATCCCAGGGAAAATTTAACCCCGTCTGTGTTTTTACCCATTTTCTTATAGGGGACAAATAAGCCTCACTGCCACAATATACATATATATATATATATATATATATATATATATATATATATATATATATATATGAGATTTAAATTTTACCAGTTAGGGGTATGAATAAGTGCTCCGAGTTTATCTTTAATCCATTTTAATTGAGACTGTAATTAAGGCAGATTTTGAATGGGAAAACATTAAGGAATAGTATCTATAATAGATGACACAGTGACCAGAGGTCAAGTTATGTCAGGGGCTGTAGTGTTTATGTGTCACCACATTACAGACCTATGTACCATGGTAATTGGATTCATATGTTGGCTATGCAAAAGAATAAACAAAAAAACATGTATGGAATGTTCCAAAACATTTGTGGAATTATCCTTCCAGCCCATGACAGCAACTATTCAATTGAGCAAGGCCTTAATATGTCACACATCTGTACAACCTTGTTACCCTGGCTAAAGTATAATTCTAGTTTAAATGTCCAAAAGAAACCTAAGCCAATCATATCCTGATCATACAATATCACTCATGTTAAACATTTATGCATCCTCGCTGCGCATTATTAAGAGTAGCCTTGTCATTAGTATTGATTTGTGCTTGTTACAGTTAGGTGACAATCTAATCTAAAGCTGGCCCTGCCTGGACATATATGATAATAGATGCAGGGCTTATGGAATTCTACAGCATTTTAAAATCTGATTTTTTAATTAAACTTCTATAAAACAGACATGTTGTGTCAAATTAACAGCAAAAAAAAAAATTTAAACTTATTTTACGATAAAAACAAAATTCATTGTATATACTTTTTTGCACTTTGGTATTTTCGTTACTCGGATAGTATATCCCACAAGTGTCTGGTTACAGTCACTTGGTACTGCTGGCCACAAATGGGCATAGTCGTAGACTAGATAATTGCTAGAAAGTTTTGGGCCCTGTGATTGGGCGTCTTAAATTCTCACCACTCCCCCATTCTACTCAATATATGTTCAGGGTATTTCAGGCCCTTTATTATGAAGATTCCTATGACGATTTGCTTACTTTCGGGATTTGTGTTATACGCCACTGATATCGCATGTCAATCGTGATCATGTCTTACATGTACAAGGACTTACGGTCATGGGGGTCAATGGAGGAACATCCAGTGACCCTAATGTGTTCTCTTGCTGTGAATGCAAGTAACTGCAGGAAGTAGCATTGGAAAAGTTGTGTCGCAACGCAAACACTCAAAACTGCAAGTTCAAAACCTAGTGGATATGGGGTAATCAAAACCAATGGGTTTCATTCCCTTATTTTACTAGTTTAAGATAAACATGTATTTTGGTGCCAATGGCTAAAGGCCCTAACAGGCAAAAACAACAGTACAATAAAAGAGTCACTAGTTTTAAGGATCAGTTTAATATTCCTTTCATGTATGACAGTCAGTCAAACAATTGGTTGCTAGTAATGACTTCTGACTGCTATGAAAATTCCAGCAACTGAATAACATGTTCAAATTAAGAATATGATGTGTAGCAAGCTATGTTTACGCTCTTCAACAGCTCTCTAATACATACCATCTTGTCTAAAAATGACTAATTCCACTATCAAAGAAAGATTACCATATGTACATATAAAGCTGTTTTAGTATAACGGGAGCACAGTTTTATTTCTTAAAGACAAATTATGTCTACACACCATCTCCAGTCTGAATATAGCCAGCTGCACCACAGTCAATTTTTTTTTTTTGTTAAATTAACTATTTTTAAATGCTAAGATTTTCCCAGAAAAGGTACTGATAAATTCCAGATGTTTAACTACAAAAAAAATCTAAATTGGATTTCCGAGAATGAAAAGGGGAAAAAATCTTCTGTACTGAGTCATGTTCGCTGTATGAAAAATGGTGATATCTGAAAAAACAAAGCTCATTGACTTTAAATATTGCTGAGTGTTTCAGGTTATTGAGAAACACCATCATGTCTCTCATATAATATGTATCGTCTAATGTTTACAGTGGGCCATCCTACATGGACAACCGGTGATGTGTACATGGTAAAGATCTGAAAAATGCATTAAATATGTCTAAATAATGAATATAAACATATAACCATAACGGATATAAACCATTGAAATGTGCAATAAAACCTATGACAATGAATCCACAAAAGTGACTTTGGTAAATGTTTGAAAATTATTCTGAACATAAATAATTAAAGATTTAAATTGACAGGTCTGAAACAAAATCGCAGATTCAACTACATATGAACAATGCACCATTAATATATTGGTAATTCAAGTCACATTTAAAAATGCAGCCCCGGGAAAATGACAACGGTGAATTTTTGATATGGAGGAATGAAACGATCATTAGGTTAATGTATCAGTAGCTTCTATGATAAATTTTTTTAAAATACCTATAAAGTTTGGCATTGACGTTGTTGTTCTCCGGGTATTATAAGGTTCTCTCATTTTGCACTTTGGTTTCAAAACTGTTCACAACTGAGGGTCTTGTATCTTAACTGGTGGAAATGCACAGACTTCTATAATTACTGGCCTGTACTTTACATAATGCCACTTAAAGTAGCAATCCCAGGACAAAATTAAATGTTTTTATTTCTTAACATAAATCACCGTGGCATGCCATAAGAAGAATGCTGGGGGGTTTTTTTTACCATTTTTTCTTGGTTTGTATCTTCAGGCTGATATTAATGGTTTAGAATTCTGCACAGTGTCATAGATTGTCCTGGCAACCACAGTCACATGATGTAGTGAACAGAGAGGCTTTGGATTACCTCTCTGAGCTGTCTGCCCTGTGTACTGTAAGATCCTTTCCTCCATCCTCCTTCACATGACTTGCTGAGAGCTGTGAGCCTGTGTAACTGGCAGCCATACTTTGCAAGTTTCAGAGACATTTTGAAAAGGAGATAATGATTTGTAGAAGGACAGCTAAGAAAAAAGCAAATCCAACGCAGGCTTAAAAGGTACTGTACTTAACTTGCTATTTAAAGAAAAAAATTCCTTGTGGTATTGGTGTTTTATTACTTTAAATAGAAGATTTGTGTCTACTCATGGTGAGTTGCTTGATTGTAATACAACCTTTATTACAGAAGTGCTGAATACAGTTAGACCAGCGGGTATATTTACTAAACTGCGGGTTTGAAAAGGTAAAGATGTTGCCTATAGCAACCAATCAGATTCTAGCTGTCATTTTGCAGAATGTACTAAAAAAAATTATAACTAGAATCTGATTGGTTGTTGTAGGCGACATCTCCACTTTTTCAAACCCACAGTTTAGTAAATATACCCCAAGCTGTAATTAAATAAATTAAGTTATACATTTTATTGTGAAAGACTGCTTCATTGGTACTATATCAACTTAATTCTTTCTCAGATGTTTCATACAGCGCTAATTCTGTGAATGAACCGGGTTATATAGAGGGGATGTACAACCTGGAGCTGACCCTGAGAATCAGAGATAAACGGCCCTATGCATAAGGTATTTATGTACTCAGCACAGTCTGAGCTTCTATATTTTAGTGGTTTTTGTTGGTCGCTTAGAATTTGTTCTAAATATTTAACTGCAAATAACGTATTTTGTTGATTTTTGTCAAAAAATACAATCTTAAAATCAATATGTCATCAGCAAGATAGTGTGAAACAGATAGGCTCACTTTTCCAATTCTCTAGAGCATGTAAGTTTTGGATATATATGGTTGGGGAAGGGGGGGCAATCAGACTGTTCTAGCGTTTAAATTTTTTACGTTGGATTTTGTTGGGACTATATTGTAAGTAAACACTATGGGCCTCATTTAGAGCCAAATAAAGGAGTACAATGGAAAATTCATGTTGCACTGGGAGCAATTTTAAAATATGTGGACATGTTTAGAGTTTAGGAGGGGGAGCATGTTAGCTCAACTCTAAATTGTGGTGCTAGAATCAAATCTACCCAATATTTGTGTTCTACATGCAAAATCAACAGTGCACTTACACATTTTGGATCACAAAATTGTTTGCTCAGATGCAAGTTGTACCCTTCAACGAGATTTCCTCCTAACAGTAGATCTATGGGGGGAATTTAATTGGCCACATTACTGGTAAAAGTAACGAAGCCTGCGCATTATTACTGTTATTACGGTAATAATGCGCTTAATTACCGTTATTACGGTAGTTTAAATGCCGGCTTTTTGCTCGCAGCTCCCTGAACTACGAGCAGAAAGCTGGGTTAAAACTACTGTAATAACGGTAATAACTTTAATGCTGCGCTAATTCGGGGGGAATTGAATTCCCCCCTATGTGTTTAATTGCTGTATAAATCATATATGCTAAGTCATCAGCACAATATTTACATTTTATCAATAGAATCTCATGTGACAAATAACACATAACAAATGTTACCTTCCCCTCTCTTACTTAGTCATACTTGCCTACTTCTGGCTGTCTCTACTGGGAAATCACTGAAGAGGGGTGTAGGGGGAGGAAAGGGACAGGACTTCATGAAACGCGTCATTTTAGCCCCTCCCCCCCAGTGACGTAATACCTGTTTTGGCATTACGTCACTGGGGGGGCAAAAATGAAGCGATTTGCGAAGCCCCGTCCCCTCTGTACATGCACAACTCCATACCGGCTCTGATGCAGGAGAAATGCCAGCTCTCCCGGGATTCCAGGAGACCTACCCGGAATTCGTGGAGGGTTGGCATGTATGTACTTAGTATATCAAACCATCAAAGCAGCATATATGGCTACTAAAATGATGTTTTCCCTCATCTGAAGAAGGTATTGTACAAGCTCTCCTGCAACTTCTTACTAAATACATGGTTTTATTTTCCCTGATCCATTCTGTGCTTTTCAGATTTTTTTTTATATCATCTAAGTAGGGGTGTTTCATTTTTTGGGCTTATTTTTGCCCTTGGATACAACACAAAACTACTAAGAGGATGCAATCCACAGAACATGGCTCAAGTAGCAAGTGACTCTGGGAGATATAAAAGTATTATTGAAAAGCAAGGACATAAAAAAAAATGTTATTTGTATTTAGTAAAGGCTGCAGATGAACATGTACAAACCAATCATTTAAACTTGTTTGAAAACCCATCTAAACATGTCCTACTATCTATAAGACCATTAAACATGGGGTTATTTTCCTATTCTATAGAGAGAACTTGCTCATATATAGGTCTTTCAAGTATTCATGTATTAAGTTCAGATAGAGTCTGAACACTGGGACACACAAGGGAATGATGCTAGTGTGACACATGACACCGATAAAGATGACATCTCCACACACAATCGTGTCAAACAATGCTTCACACAACACTATGCAGGGAAACGCTGCCATTTGGACAAGGGTGAAAGATGTCCACTAAACATACAATAGGAAAATAAATATTTCAAGGAGAAATATGTTCTTACTTCATTTCAGAGAAGGCATTGTAAATCAGACACCCTAATGTCTGACCTCCGCCCTTCACACATATTTGTATGCTGCAGTCTTGTTCCCAGCTCCAGGATACGTCAAGGAAATCACAATGAAAAGACATATTCCAGCTGCTGGGTTTACCAAGAGGGATCTCTCTGTCCCCTTTAGATCTTATTTACCACTTCTGACATAAAGTAGAGTGCAGAATACATATGCTTATATGTGCTTACTGTAGTGCTATTTTTATGCAATTATACTGTCATGTGCATACGCCCCAAACTTTTACGGAAGACATTGGAAGAAAACTAGGGTTCAAATTCAAAAAGTGGGGCAATTGTGAAAGAAAAAGAAACAAATGGGTTATGGTATAACTGAGTGACTGCCCCTCTAAAAGAGGGTCAGATGGGAGATAGGCACCTATATGACCTACGGATGTGGATTGTTTTGGTGATCCACTGCCGCCAAAGAAATTTCTCTACGAGTTCCACTCAAAAGTCGTTTTTGGTGTATCCTGTGATTAGTATACTGTACTTTAAGAATTTATTGACTGCTGTCTTCATTAGTTTGAAGATGGAACTTTAAATGAAACATCTCATTTCTCAATATAATTTCTGATACATTTTTTGAAAAAAAAATAATAATTATATTTAATACAATTTTCTGAGAACTTACTAAGTATCTTTTTTCAGCTGGCTGATATTCAGAAAAAAAAATATTTTTTTATTTTTCAGTTTTGAAACTTGTTTTGCAGTTTTGAAAATTTAAACCGTGCATTGATACTATATAATATGTAAAGGCCACCCTATGCGATTAACTGTCTGTAGATATACTTAAAGATCCAATACCTTGATTTTGAAACCAGTTCAAAATTTAAGGTGACTTTTAAATACAAAAAGATAAATACAAAAATAATTGAATGCATATAGAAGGGCCATAGAAGAAAATAGACACAAACCAACAGAAACATACTATTTAACATGCTATGTAAATATGTTTATATGTACACATATGCTATTCGCAAATAGTTGTCCATTAATGGCAGTGTTTGGTGCAACTGAGTGAGGTGAGTAAGAATACCACTAACTATACATGCTGCTTAGTTTAAAAAGGGAGGACTCAACTTCAGAAATTTTAACAGTAGATTATAAAATGGTATAGTCCAATAATTATTTGGTAACCAAAGTAAATGTGAACATATTCACCCTGATTTGTAATTCTCTGGTGTACCACTAAAGTAATGACAGGAGATATGAAAGAGCTCTGATACTGGACCTTGGGCTGTATCATGCATAGACGGGGGTCAGGAATAGATCAGCTTACATATGTTTGATCTGCTGTGTGCAATGAATCTGCCCTTCCCCAAAGGCAACAAGAGCATTTTTTAAAAATGGGGCACTTCTTTTAAACATTAGTATGAAAATCTGTATCTTGCTCTAGCAGGAACTAAAATAATTAGTATATGTTTCAGGGGGTAGTACATTAAGGGCTACGCTCTGCAGCCCCAGTTCTGCTCTACTAAGCATGTGCCGAGGAGCTTGCACCTGCTCAGTGGAAGCTCAGTGTGAGAGCACAGTTTCTAAGATAGCACAAAAATAAATACATTAAAAACTCATAACTGTAGTGATCATAGAGGAATTACAGTTATAAGGATCAATCTATAACATAACTGGGGGGGAATAAGGCCTAATCATAACTTCAGTGTAAATATCAAATGAATCCATTGATAGATTGAGCTACTAAAGTGTAAAATGTGAAGTCTGAGGGTCTGTTGTGTGTTTATTTGGTGGTACTGCACATGCTGGTGTTAGAAGATAGCAGTGTCACCTGTGTCAGCCTCAAAGACCTCCTGGAGTGAGCTATATCGTGGCCTAGGATGGAGTTTTGAGACCTGAATAGACTTTTAGGAATCACTAAGCATGGTGTCTGGCACAAGGAGACCATGTGATGACTGACTATATTTTATATAGACAAAAATAATTCAGTTTTCAAATATGACACTTAAAATCAATAAAAGCAGTGATCAACCACATATTGCTCAATAACATGATGAAGGGCAGCTCATATGTCAAATTAAGAATTCTGTCACACAGAGTTGAGGAAATAAGTATGAGCTCAACTAATACCCCGTACCTAGGTCTGTTTGGTATCAATAGATGGGAAAATTTATAGGGGATCTATTAATAATAAAATGGGGTCTGTGTAACACTCCACAGAAAAGTTAGATCACATAGTAGAATTGCATATTAAATCAGGCAATATGCAAATAGTGATTGTAAACAGTGTCACAGACCACAACCCCTCTGGAGGCGGGGTAAGGTGTAAAGGTGTCTTTATAAAGCGGAGACCGGTTACAAGAAATTGTCAGTCGTTTGGGAAATCAATCCTTGGCTCAGAATATACTACTTATCTTATACCCTGAATTTAATCCCTTTAATTTTAAACTGTTTTGTTGTGAATGTATGTCAACTGTGTATTAATTGGTTTTTTTTATTAACCTGTAAGCATTGTTCTTTTGGTATATTAAATCTAAACATTTAATAGTGATGTCCTTAATGCTCTAAATTAATTCACTGCCTGTCTAGAAGAGATAAATTGCTAAACCTTTGCTAAACCTTTCATTGCTGAGGTGTGTGATTTGTGAATACATTTGTATAACACGCCAAGTGTTGTGCCTGCAGGTACATTTGTGTCATAGAGCCTTGGGGGGTCAAGTGTTAACCTTTTGCTGGTGTGTGCCTTGCTAAACTATGGGTAACAAGGAATGCTCATTGTATGCCAGTGTAAAACAGTATATTTGGGTCCTTTTGCCCTTATTCAATAGGTGGTGGCAAACCGAAGAGGGTGTGGTTGTGTGAGCACTGTTTGGGGGCGATTCTGCTAAATCTGCAACCTGTGTAATACGCGAGAGGAAGATTTAGTGCTGGAATCTTTTTTAACCTCATACAGTAAACACTTCAAAGTCCCAAGTGCATATAGTGCGGTTTGTGACAAGTAAAGGCAGTCAGGAGAGGTTTCCTGATAAAAGAGGAGATATATTGTTTGACGGTGTGAATATAGGATAAGATATTAAATCAGGGAGTCGCTAAATGGGGGTTATTTTTGACAATAACCGTTATAGCTAAAAATATACAGTATTATATTTGGGAAAAAAGTCCTATTCATTTTACAAAAAACCTTAGTGGACAAAAAATATTTACTCAATTAAAAATAGATATCAATGCTTGATCAATGGGTTTTCCTAGTATAGAGAAGAAGCCTTTGCCAACCAGAGCTTGTGATACTGAACTCCAGCAGGATAACTGTCAGTGGTGACCTCCTACACACACACACACACACACACACACACACATACATACATACATACATAGACACAGATATACACTATATGGACAAAAGTCTTTGGCCAAAACTTATTTGCTTACTTTTATTGTTCTGTCTTGATGAATATCAACCTTAATTGCTCCCCAAAATTATGATCATGAATTGAGACTTTAGGACATTGCTTTAAATGTACTATGCTTAATGTACCAAGTCATTTGAAAACACAAGCGTATTTCATTTTCATCACAGTCCCAAGAGTTTAATTATATGCTAAAGTACATAATATATTGAGCTTTGTCATTAATAAATCTAGTATGTATGTTGATTAATTGTATTCAATAATATTTTTAATATAACATATTTTTACTAATTTAATATTTTATATATTACTTTATTTTAATTTCCTATTTTACACTGGCAACATTCAAACTCTTTCTGAAGATGGCTACTAATCGACAAATTGCTAAAAATAAATAAAAAATCCATGTATTAGCTCGATACAAAGAAACAGGTACAAAAGTGACTAAAAACGTTTTGGACGACACAGGTGTACACCAGGCTCTTGTCTTCTAGGGTGTGGGTATCTTTTTTACTGGCCCAAATCCCCTAGTGAATTCAGCCTCATGCTGAATAGGCTAGGTCTGGTTTCCCTGATGTATCGTCATCAGCCCAGCCTGTTATAGTCTAGCGCAGGCAGCAACGTTCTGGATGACCCAGGTGTACATCAAAAAGCGAAGATAAATACATTATCGTAATGAGCAAGTGAAACAGATGACTCCCAGCAACTGCAATCGAAGAACTCAAATCAGGCAAACTCCAGTTTAAAGTTTACAGTTAAAAGACATCTATGTAATGTAGGCCTAAATGGTCACATAGCTTGCAGAAAACCACTGTTGAGGTCTGTAAATAAAGTAAAACGTCTTCGATGGGCCAAAGAACACCAGTATTGGACACTGTATCAGTGGGAAAAAAGTACTTTAGAATGACTAGTCTAATTCTGAACTTTTTGGAACCAGAAGATGTTGGTATGTTCGACGAGTGGCCAGAAAACGTGTGTTAGATAATTGTATAAGCCATACATTTAAACATGGTGGTGGTCATGTCATGATTTTGGGTGGTTTTGGTGGAGAAAAGGTTGGAGATTTAGCTCAAATAACATCAAATATGGATAAGAAACGATACCACAGTATTCTAGTACATCACGCTATACCAAACGGAACTCGAAATATTGGAAAGGGGTTTATCATCCAACAAGATAATGACCCTAAGCACACATCTAAACTGTGTTTCAATTGTTTGAAAAGTAAAGAAAAGCAAAGCAGAAAGTTCTACAAATTATGACATGGCCTCCTCAGTCACCTGATCTCAATCCCATGGAGAAACCCTGGTATGAATTAGACAGAAAAGTTTGTGTAGTGGCTCCAACAAATTATAAAAACATATGTGAATGTCTGAACGAGGCATGGACAGACATAACTTTAGAAACGTTGGTGTCTCAATGCCCAGATTATGTGAAGCAGCGATACGCGAAAAAGGAGGACACACTGATGTAAGCAAAATTGAATCTGAAATTTATGGTGTACTATAAAATTACAGATAACTTTGATAATGCTAAGTCACAATATCATGTGAAACATTATTATGAATAAATATTTTCCTTATATCACTACATTTTGTGTTTTATTAATAATTACTTTCCTTGGCCAAAGACTTTTGTGTGTGTGTATATATATATATATATATATATATATAGCAATATATGGTTTCTCTCACTTTAATATGGATGGAAATAACAGACCACCAGCATTAAAAAATGGTTTCCTCTTTGAAAGAGGTTCTTTATAATAAATTGGCCCCATAATGCCTAGACCTAATACCACAATGCACCCCAAGCTATACAAAGTGGCTTCATTATAGCTGGACAGACGCATTTTAGCAGATCTGTTTAATAGTGAGAAGACACAAACGTGTTTTGAAATGAATGGTTTATTCACTGGCTTATAGTAGACCACGATTCATTCCTGTCGTTTCTGACTAGCTGACCTCACAAACTGCAGCGGCCACATGCAAATGAATATTCTAATTAACAAGAACGACTTACAAACAGATCTTTTCTGTAATGTGCTCAATGTACAAATTCATTCCAAGCAACAGGAATATTTTCACAGCAACTGAAAAACATCACTATGTTATAAGGATCTTTGTACGCAGACAAACCGCAATAACAGTACTATGATTCAATCAGTCAGCATTTAAGGGCATAGAAGCCAAAAATGTAATATGATAACATATATGGGTATACATTTTTAAAGGTCACTGCACAAAGTAATTTTAAATCTGAATCTTCAGAAATCTGTGCTGAAATATAAAATGTTAGTGGTATAGAGTGGTATGCCATGCTGCTACTTCTCCTATTGTTTTGATTGTAAAACTACTGAATTCATTACACCTACATTTTTCATACCGTTACTTCTAAACTTGCACTTCCACCGCTGTTTAGTGCACATATTTGATGCCAGTCTCTGCTGCATTCAACAAAAAGCGGCACTAACAACTCTATTACTCTGATCATGTCAGAGACCATGAACATAAACTGTGCTGTAAGAGATATACCAGACTGCCATCATTGTTAGCAGATAAACACAGTTGGAGGATCTCAATTAAATTAACCTGTTTTCTGCAAAGAAAATAAAACTAAAGAAAAATAAGTACAGAAATAAGTCCTAAGGTGTGTTCCCTGGAGTATTATATAAAAACAATAATCTTCACACAGATAATCCACGTAGCACCAAAAAGAGCATTAAAAACAAACCCACAAAATAATATGAAGAGGAGGGATGTAATATTTCTATAAATGAAGCATATCCGCATCCTTGTATTCATTGTCACAGTGCAGTGTTACTATGGAAACAAAGGTCAAAGATGGTGGCCACAAGCTTTTTTGTTTTTTTCTCTCTTCTAAATCTCTAAATACGTAGACTGAAGTTCACATCCTGTCGTCTGAATACTTCTGTAAGAAGGCTTAGGTGCAAATACATTACTATAATCATATCATTTATATTATTGTATTAACCATATTTTTATTTCAGTGCATGTTTGAATACTAGTCCTTCAAATCATGGTATTTCATATTTGCATACATTTAAAAGTATTATAAAAAAAAACACTTTTTTTTTACTATATATTCCACTAATTAGAAAATACTTAACAAAATACAATCCATACCAATGTAACAATTTAGCTTTGTTATTACATTTTATAATGACATTTCATGGGTCTTGACGATTATTGTATATTATGGTCCATACTACGTTTTCAATTGTTACAGTAAGATATCAGTTTACTGAAGAGAATGGAACACAAAGAACTACACCACTAACGTCAGTGTGCTAAAATATAGAAAAGCATGTTAGACCTTGCTGGTCATGATTCACCCACGTGCTGAGCCTCTTTCAGAAAGGTGTTTGTTTAAGCAACATTGAAGTAGGCATAGCTAGTTAAATCTGTAGCCAATAAGAGCATTATAACTTTTACAAGGCCAAACCAACCTGCTAAGAACGCAATATGAATATTGCAGGGCAAGACCAACCTGTAGGAAGTCAAAGCATTACAATGCTAACAGGAACAGACCAACCTGTAGCCAATCAAAACACTAGAACCTTCATAGAAGTAGACCAACCTGTAGCCAATCAGAAAACTAGAACCTTCACAGGGTTAGACCAACCTGTAACCAATCAGAACGCTAGACCCCTCACATGGTTAGACCAAACTGTAGTGTATTAAAGCATTATACAGTTTACAAGATTAAATCAAGACAAAACCAATCAGAGCATTAGAATATGCACTAATTTAGACCAACCTACATACACACAAAATTTAACTGTAGGAGAACACTTTTTCGGCCCAGGGCTGTTAAGGGAAAGACACCTAGATATTAATTCAGATCAGCTTTTAAAAGCAGTTCAATTGGTCTGACAAAGAGGAATGGAGATGAGAGCTGCAGCTATGTTAAGGCAGTTACTCCTTAAGGACTGAAAAACACAGGTTCTCCTAAAAAGAATGTTGTTCCTGGCTGGAAACAGGTTGGCTGTTGAAAGCCACTTGGAATTGAAAAGTCCTTTGTTTATAGTGAGGACCTCTACGTTTTGTTTTTTTTGTCTGCAAAGCTGTGTCTGTGAATAGACCTGTGTTAAAAGGGCTCCCTCTGAGTATCTGCTAAATAAGAGCATAACTCAGTCAACACCTGGGGTTGGATGTGTTCTGTTTTCCAGGAGGAAGGAAAGATACAAATGCTTGGAGACCTTAAAGATGAAAATGTTCTTGCAAAATCTGAAATTATTGCTCAAAAACACTGATGTATATGAAGGTGCAACAGCTATAGCAATGATGACTCTATATCCAGAATATGCACTCTGACACTTCTTAATGAGACCGTTCCCTATTACAAGGGGTACGCACTGGTTGGTGAGTATTATAAATATATACTTTCAGTGTCTGACAGAATTCTCTGGGACCAAATGGTTAAAGACTGACTTCAGGCCATATGATGTCTCACATCAAAATGTATATTAGTAGAATGATTCCGGATGCTGGGAGCCTACGCCTGATCCATGACCATGAAATCTCTGTTTGCTTACCCGTAGGGGCTCATCAGAGGGATCATGGTTACTGCTGAAGGGTCACTAAGGGGGCATTTGCTGATCCAGTTCTCTATTACCAGAAAATATTTATATATCCATTTGTGTGTATTATTTGAAAACTACAGTTGGGAAACTTTCACTGAGATTACATATTAATAAATGGTTATGAAAGTAATGTACAAGAGAAGGTAAACAGAACACCACAGCAGTGCTCAAACAACTCAGATCAGCCCAATCTCTAGCATTTCATTATATGTATACTAAACTTTCATTACATTCTCTGTGCAAATATATTTTAAGCTGAAGCCAGCTGCAGTATGCTTTTTCTTGGAAAACTGACTGTGGGACATATTAGTCATACTATTGATGGCCCTGTTCAGGGGCAAACGCAGGATTTCTAGAGGGGGGTTTCCATTCCACACTGCCAGAGTATATGAAAGAGGTGTGATAGTGCTAGACTGCTCTCCAACTATTCTCATCCCCCCCTTCAAATACACGGCAATGGTAGCCAACTGTCCTGATTCTAGTGGGGCAGTCCCAATTTTGAGTGACTGTCTCGCTCATTCAGGACTTTGTTCCAACTGCAAGGATAGTTTGGTTGGATGTCCTGCTTTACATTGTACTACTTATTAAGAGAAAGTTTCTTGCATATAACTATAGTGCGTGCAGCTTGCCCTTAACGAGCAGTACAGGGTGGAGCAGGACATATATCCCAACTATCGCTGCAGTTGGGACAAAAACCTAACTGAGCGGGATAGTCACACAAAATGAGGATTGTCCCACCAGAATCAGGGCAGTAGACAGACAGTGCTGCTCTATCCTACTTGTTCATGTAGTTTTCACTATCTGCGGCTGCTGGTGTCTTACGCTCAGTTGCTGCTTGTCTGCATCCTGGAATGTTGGAGCCCTATCTGGTAAAAAGGGAGATACATAAAATATCCAGTCCAGCATTCTAGCAGTGAGTGAGCCCATTTAGACCTCCCTCCCCAAACCATCCCAGACGTTAAATCAACAGCACTTACATTAAATAATTAGGCCTCCTTACCTGAATAAACCTTTTTCCTCCCAACCAGCCCAACATGGAATTATTAGCATCCACATTTAATAAATAGACTAATTTACACTCTACCAGTCAAGATATTAAGTTAATAGCATTCACAATTAATAGACCTATTTCCCCCCACTTAGCCCCAACATTAAATTATTAGTATTCAGAATTAATAGATATACCTAATTTCCCCACAATGCCCTGACATTAATTAATGGTACTCACATTTAATAAATACACCTATTTCCCCCAAACAATCCCAATGTTACATAATTAGTGTTCCCATTTAATAATTAAACCTATTTCGGCGCAAATTGCCCCAATATTAAATAACATGTATTTACAACTAATAAATAGCACTCCTTCTCCTTAAACTCAGTCCAACATAAATTAATAAGCCCCAAACCACTCAAGCATTAATTAAATAATGCCATCACACCATCTCTATCATCAAGATTTATTTATATAACGTCAGCGAATTTCGTAGCGCTTTACCACCTTAACTTAAGTCATCACTATGACCCCACCACTAAATTAAATAGTCCTCACTATGAAATAAATTGAACCCCACCCCACCATTGAAGCCTCCACCCTTATGAAAATAAGTCCTCACTTACCTTAATTCATTTGGATCTGTACTCTTCAGAGGCAAAATTATTCTAGCTGCCTCTCCTATTTCTTATACTATGACAGTATGTATCCCGACCTGTGAAAGAGGGGGGGCAGGATGGATACTGTAGACAGGGAAAAAATGGATCTGTAGATCCGTGGCTGGTTCCAGGAAAGGGGCCAGCTTGACAATGAGTCCCAGCTATAGGGAGAGTTTCTGGGCAACTGGAAACCCCCCAAGTGCGCACCTGTTGTTATACAGCTCTAGTTCTCTAATTTGGACATATTTGTGATTTCTAGTGCACCAATAGCCTTAGAGAACACTTTTTTTTACAAGGGCTATAGTTGGTCAAACCCAAGCAAACAAGAATTAGGATATCAAATATCATAGCATCCTTTGTTGCATGTGGCACTATCAATCCATCTCTGCAGCAAATGCTGTAGCCCTCAATCATATAGATCAAAAATAATCTACCCCCCAGCTTGTTATAATTTGGATAACACTGCTCATAGTGCAGCAGAAATTGCAAAATGTACTTAATATACAGTGGAAATAAAAACCAGACAGTATTTCCAATTTTCTATTTGGCTACTATCACTTACCACTCCTCTTTTTACTATTGACTACATGTACCTCCTATGTTTTTATGGCCATTGTCTTTAACCACATAAAACTTATGTGTATCTTCTTAAGTTTTAGCCTCAACCTTATGTGTGTAAGTAACTAGAAATGGTTAACAAGAAAGTTAATTTGTCTTTCAAAGTTATCAGATATTGGGATTGGACAAGCAAAAACTTGCAATTACCTTGCTTGCCAGTTATAGATTGTCACTTACATTATATTCTTGTCCAGTATAAATACACAAAACATACAGATAAATGCCAATATAAAGTAAACACTGATATAAAGTGTCTTACTAACGATTTGGGTCACCACAAGTCAACAAATCAACTTCAATGCACCTTGGCACAGATTCTACAACTGGGATACTATTGGAGGGTTGGTAGAAAACTGTTTCATAAATCATTCCACAGGATAATGTTTTGTTATGTTACTGGAAAATGCTGTCTAAGGAACAGTACTTGATGGCACCATTTGCTCACTATAGATTGATGTGTATCGATTGACTATTCCTCTGCTTTGTCTTGGACGTCGAACCAATGAATGAATACTGCAGTTTGGAGTATGTGCTTTTATCCACAGAATACCTCAAGTCTCTCAAAGTTGTCAATGTCACCTTAGCCACTGTTCATTGAGAACAATCAGCAAGATGAGTAGTCTTTATCACTGCAGTTCCCACTAAACATGCACCAACCTGAAACAATACAATTGTCTTTTCCTCTAACCATGATGACAAAATCAACCTCCTGCCATTTTCATAGACGACCCTAGGCATAACTGGATGGTAACAGCTTAGTTAACTCCCCTGTTTGGTACTATCTGCTTTTAGTGTACTTTATATGCCTCAGGTGTGCTCTATATTTTAGTAGTTACCAAGTGACTGCTATTGGGTCCACCAGGTCAGGGGTCCTGTCACAGGGAGGAAAACACTGTGTGTTAAAGTACAATGTAATATGTTTTACAATGAATTTATCTAGGCAATTATAGAAACTGGAGAATAACAAGGATATAATGACTGTATATATAATTCAGACGATACGCCAGATTATTACTAATGCAATTAGTATTCTACTCTATTGGATACTGACTGGGATGGAACAGACAATATGGGGGCTATCAAGTCAAGAGGCAGGATGGACCCACCACAATTCTGCTATGGGACCCAGCCGGGGGGCTGGCTGGCAAATATAGCCTGGGGGCAGGCGGCACTCGGCTCAGCAGCCTATTAGGGACATTTTAAAGGAAAGGAAAAGCAGGTGGCCCAGTGACCCAGACCAAGGTAGCCCACTATGGGAACGGCCTAGGGGCCATATGCCCAGCCAGCCCCTGGGACCCAGACATTTTCAGTTACGCCCATGAATACATCCTACAACAAAAGATTGGATGGAGCTTCATAAACGGCTATCCACAAATCATGAGTATAAAGCAACTGCTTCATCAATTTACAAATTAGTAACAGATAACAGAAACCATAAGACAAGCCTGTGCGTCAGGCTTCTTGGTAAGGCCATTGCGAAACAAAACATTTCAAATTTCATTAGAATGACTTAATGTGGTATGTTTAGTAATTGTTACCTTACACTGCCTATATATATATATATAATAATAATGTTTGTAAATATCTGCTACTAATAATACTAATGTATATATGCTAGTGTTGTGTGAGCATGTGATCCATCTACTCTTTTTCTGTAGGATGTAATGTTGTCTAGACTAGTGTGCATTTAGAATAGACTCTATTGAATTTTAGTTACTTTTAAAATATGGTTTCTTCACCACTTTAGTCCATCAAGTCTTAATGTGTTTATCTAAAAGATTCAAGGACTGATAGATGTTATGTGTGCAGGGCCTGTGCTGGAATCTCCAATGCGCCTCCCCTCCCCACCTGCGCAGTAAAGCCCCAAAGCGAACGCACCCCTCACCCATACCACTCTCATCATTCTGATCCGTTGGCTTTTTGGAGCATGCTGGCTGGTAAGCGCAGCGCCCTTCTGCTGTGCCTACTGGGCACTGTATGTATGCAAACAACTTAAAGGTATAGTCATTGATAATAAAATGGATTTGCTGTATGTGGCTGGCCAAAGTTATGTGGAAATAAAGGTAAATATTATACTATGTTCATTAGACAAATAAAATGGAAATGGTATTTGTAGACTATGTTTTCCAGGGGCCCTTTACTTTGTGTAAAGAGAAGAATACTATCATGTCATAGCTATAGCCCTTTAAAATTCTACTTAAATGAAAAAACACACATATTTCCAAGACATCTGTTTATGTTTCCAGAGACCCTTAAACCTAAACTAACTGGTCTAATCAAAACAATACTTCAGCTGAATAAAACTATATGTAGTCAAGAAGTAGTGTTCATAGTCTAATACAGCACTTAGGAGTGTGCGATGAATTTAAGTGCCACAATTAAATTATGATTCTTTAAAACATCCAAAAATAGAGATATTCCAAGACTTATTTTATCAGTAAGAATTCATTCTTTTTATATGCAAAATGAATCCACCAGTTTTTGATTTCAGAATACTAGGAAATAATGAAAAAAGGTCTACATATGTAAGTAAAAGAACATAAAAGGCCCCTGTAACAATAGACTAAGCACAAAACAGCCAAGGCCAGACTTTAATTATTGTCTCTAGTGTTGGAGCATATGTTAAAAATATTTTTATATTATAAAGTGACAGCAATTAATAAAACATGTTTACAAAGATGAATAAAATAAATTGGAACACAAATCTATTTTACATAAAGCTCAACATCTATATCCGGTTTTATTAGGGGAAAAAAATATTTTTAATAAAAATATGACAAAATGTTAATTAAATTGTAAATAAGAACCATAGAGTGCCAAAGCCACGGTGACTAAGTTTTGAAAAAAGTGTCGTCCAATATAGCCATAAATTTTTCCAATTAACAAAATTGGTGGATGTAATAACTGCGTAAACTTCAATTGGTGAGAACTGAATACCTAAAAATTGTAGATATTTTATTTTAACCTGAAAGTAAAATTAGTTGTAAATATATTTTATTATATGTGAGGAGTTTATATTTAGTATTTCAGATTTTGAAGGGCTATTAAAAAGGACCCAACATCTACAAGTCTCGTCTTACCTGAAATAACTTCACAACTATGGGAATTGAGATTGTTGGGTATGATACGCATAGTAAAGTATCATCAGTCTATAACATTCATTTATGATGTGACTTTGTATCAGAGATATTCAGATGATTGTTTTCTTTTTTTTAATGGCCATTGTTCAATACAAAGGACAAATAATCCCTATAATATTAGGCATACTCACCTAATCCTTCCCTTATAGCATCAGATTGGGACTCATCATTCTAATATTGGCCACTGAATTAACTGATGATTTAAAAAAAATATTAAATGTGTATAAATAGCTGATGATGTGTCCTTCTAGACTAAATGCTTTCAAAATGTTTTACATATATGACCATTCAACTTTTTGAATACCCAGCTTTAGTACAATACTTTCTTATTTAGTATTTGTGCATGACGAGTAAGTAAAATTGTGACAGATTTGTCGAGTATGTACAAGCTCAGTATGATCTCTTTATGAGAAAGGGAAAGTATTTCTGTAAATGAATAACAACATTTTTGCAAAATGTTTATGACATTGTTAAGATGAGCTATAAATGTGGCAAACTTTAAATTGACATTTAATGCGTTACATGCCGTGAATATAACTGTAATGTTTGCTATAACGGTACTAGGTGGTAATTTGCTAAGATTAAAAGGTCTAGTGCTTGTCTGGAGGAGTATAGAAATATGGGAGGCGTTAACTTATTTAGGGAGCATACCTTGTATAAAAACCTTTTTAAAAAAGGCCAAGTAGTAATAATTGTGCTTAAAAACTTTAGAATAACAAACAGCTAATCCGTCTTTTCAGGGGGACCATTTATGAGGAGTTCTCATCTATTGTTGAGGATTTATTTCCTAATTTGAGTAGATATAATTTCATGATAATAATTCAAATAAGTCATCATTTTTAAAGTCAATTGAATTATATACATTTTTTGCAAGTCTACAATTTATTTTATTGAACTTTTTGAATGACCAGTCTTAACTAGTATTTTCTAAAATAGGGATTATATTTCCCTTTGATTGGTGAGCCACCATTGTATGAGCTTTATTTCCCCAAATATAAAATATTTGAGCTCTCCATAAAATGTTTTATTGTATGAGAATCTAGAAGGAGCTGAACTGTTATTTTTTTGTGTTTATCGTTTAAGGATTTTAGATCATGTTCTTAATTTCTTCTCATTGTCCATTCAGTTACGCCTATTAGAAGCTCAAGAAAGAAAATGGGTTAAATTAATTGCTTTATGAGTTAACCAGTTATTCGTTTCTTGAGAAATAAATTCCATAAAAATCCAGAAATGTATCTTTAATTTTACTTTAGGTAATTGGACCAATTTCTCAGGAATTCTTTAGCATCATGTTCTATCTCCATCTGTAGTAATGACAAAGTCAGATAGAGCTAAACTTTGATCTGTTAAAACTTGTGAGATTATGTAAAAAAGGAAATTTTCTGCATTAATTAAATGTACCAAAAAAGTATTCTAATTTTGAGTGCATATTATTAAAGGAGACAATTCCTTGTTATCTGTCCTTTGTATATTCTATGAATATTTGTTTGCAAGTGGCCTTAGACCCCTCCAACCATCACATTGGTTTACCTTATTTACCTTGGATAGTAAAGTCTTAGTACATATATTAAGTTGTCTGCAATATATAGATACAGTGTCTAAATAGATATCTATGGGTAAGAACAAAAGTATTATCTGTTTAAGAGCCATAAACACAAAGCACTGTAAATTGTACCCTATCCCATGGCTCAATTATAATGAGGAACCTTTCCTGTATATCAAAAACTTTTGGAGAAAGAATGAGTGGAACACTGCAGGTGTGTGAAAGGTGATTTATGGATGATTTGTTGTGTAGCTGTGTAGATAATAAAATTTACATAATGTTTTTTTCAGATTATAAAATCTTGAAACACAGATGAGCTTAACAATAACCTAATAAATAAATGTATAAACTAAATTATATATCAAAGAATAAATAGGATTAATAACAAAAAATTGTATTTCTTTATTTGCTAGGACTTGTATAAAATAGAAAATACAAAAGACACATTGTCATGAATCAACAAGGATAAATCAGAACTTAAATTATAATGTGCAGGTGGCCTGTTTAACGTTTAATATCAATATTAACATTGCTGCAAGATTTTCTATCTTGAATCAGTAATGTTCTATATAATCCATGATGAAGTCTGGAACTCAGACGAAACAAGTAAGTTTAGTTATTAACTTTTATCTGAATGAAGAAGAGAAGTTTGTGATTATATTTATTCAGCATTACAAATATAGTAACTAAGGAATATCATTGATGGTCACACAATCATATTCAGCGGTGCAGATAAGTTACCATAATTGATTATTGTAATGAAGATATTCATATATATTGAACCAATAAACACATTATTATAACTATACTACACCATATATTACTTATTTACTTTCCATTTTGAGATTCCATGTAGGCGGATTATGATTTACAGAAACAGGAGGTCTACTAGTAAGTTCAAATAAGCATTTATATATTATTATTTATATATTAGTTATTTAGTACGCATTCACTTGCCTGTGAAAATGCAATATTTAGTACACAATTATACCAAACTATATAGGCAACATTTCTTTCTGTGGTTGTATTTCAATATCTATATTGTTGCAAAAAAAAAATTTAAACTTACAACTGTTTTTATTTTAGAGCCAAAAGAGATGAAAGGGAAACATTCAATGGTCCTTTATCTTCATTACTTCAAATAGTTGGGACAAATGATCTTGAAATAATAGATTGATACGGAGGTTGACACAAAGATGATTCCTCTTCCCCATTTCCAATATTATCATCATCTATTTATATAGCGCCAACATATTCCGCTGCGCTTTACAATTAGGGACAAACATAGTAAACTAATAAACAAACTAAGTAAAACAGACAAAGAGGTGAGAAAGCCCTGCTCGCAAGCCTACAATCTATTGAGGAATTTGTCATTTTTTTATTTTCATTTTTTTTATTAATTTTTCCCTTAACCAACTCTTCATTGTTTAACTCTTCCCAAGTATTTAAATAGTTGATTTCTGGTCTTCAATAGGAGTTTTTCAAGATGAAGGAGGAAAGCATAGTTGTTGCCAGGGTGATGTTGATGTAGTTCCTTTGTGATGAAGCAGGTCCATGGATTTTCAATGTTTAGTTAGGGTCAACAAGATTGCGGCTGAACCTGTCCTAGAAGTGTATCGGACGTCATGTTGTATATGTACAGCCTGTTTAATCTCTGCAGATATACGAGACTCAAGGCTTGTGGAATCCGTGTTATAGCTTCTGTGTTAGCTGTAGACATCTGCAATCATCCGATTCTGGAATCCGCCTTGTTGTAAATACTGTGGTCTAGTAGATTTCCAAAATGTTTTTGCTGTGATGATATTTGACATTTCATCATATCCATAATTGTCCATTAATCCTGCCTGCCTTGTACTTATGGGATGAAAACTGCGGGAGGTAGAGCATGGAGCCAAATTAATGTGCAGACTTTTATAACTAAGTTGCTTAGAAATTATATTATATAAAACCAACAAGGAATGATACAAAAAGGCACGTAACTAATTATTAGGAATAAAATAAGTTCATATAATCCTTAATACACTTCCAATGTACAGGTGGCTGCCAATCCCCCAAATTGCCAGGCGGTGTAGTCCGAAAAAAATCTAAAACACAAACAGAGGGATAGGGTGCACAATAGTGTAGAATTTTAGAAGTAAAATCATAAAGTATTAGGCGATATATAGGTGACTACCAAACTGCCACAGTGTATAGGTACATTCAGAAAACCTCATCACCCACTATTAAGATTCAAAAGTAGGTTGAGTATGTTGTATCCAAAAAGATTCCAAACCAGAGATAGTGTCTCATATAAACCAAGCAGTGCACACCATTCCCAGGTCAGTATATAACTGCGTACCAGATAAATAATCATTAAAGCTTATCTGTGTAGAATCCAATATACTGCAACAGGTCCTGTTTTCCTTCAGATCCACATTATAGCATGGTACCTCATAGGGATAATCAATAAAGATCCATATGGTGTAGTATTTTAATCATAACAAGTTTTAATTCACACACACAATGGATATTGCACTCACATTTAAATAATAATAATAAAACAGCTTATCTGTAGCATCAATTTCGCAATGGACCAAATCCAGGTAGGAGTAGATCTCGCCAAGGCACCCAGTGGTATCACAGCACACCAATTGCAAAAATTCTCAACGCATTTTGTCTATTACTATTTCAGACTTCATTATTTGTATCATGCTTTGTTGGTTTTATGTGTGGAGTTCTTGGTGTTTTTTTAATACAGGCAGCAGGCTCACATTAGGTCTTATTTTCTCCTATAATCAATATGTGGAAATCAGGTAGTAGATTCAACCAGAGATCTGAATTTTGCAACAAAATATTTGATGAAAATGTGAATCTAGAAGAGTCTGATAGTGATTTAGATGCTCTCTTCTGGGACTTAGAGAAAGTCCTTATAAAAAAAACTAAATTGTGGTGGGACATCAAGAGTCTGGAACAATATATTAAGGTAGATCGCATACCAAAAGGTTTGCGTATTAATAAATCTCCTACTTTGGATCAAATAACCCTAATTTTTTTAAAAGAATGGGATGTCATTTTACATGAATGTTCTAAGAAATTGATTCAGCTTATCATCCATGAAAAAAAGAAGATGGTTCTTAGTATAGAAAGTGAGATACAAGAAAAAGAAACAACTTTACACTCATATAAAGACTACAAAGATGTTGTGAAAAATGAGCAAGTTCTAAATAAAAAAACTTGCTCATGTTGAAATGGATGTTGCTAGAATTAAAAAGAGCAAAAATTGCCAGGGATAAAAATGATTACATCAAAGAAAAGATAAAAAGTTGGAATTAACTCCCAGCAAAATGCATAAATGGACTATAAATTGACTATAATAGGTCCACTAGACCTCATGAATCTCAGTCTACTATTCCCCAAAGGAAAGGACTACGTACCCCTAGAAACAATAACAGAAAGAATACACACTTTCATACGATAACATATAGAAATAGATTCTCGGCTCTTGATGGAATAGAAAGTGGAAATGATGATTTTTTTTTTTTATCTCCAGACCCCATAATACGAGAAAAGTTAAAACATCCACTCAGGGAAAATATAAGGGTAGCCTCCCCTCTCAAACGCAGATATACAGAAGAAGAGGAAAAAGAGGTGGCAACAAAATGTGTAAAAGGGAAAGATATACTAAAATGTAATGGTATATTTAATCTTTCTAACCATGTATTGACCGACCCAGAAATATCTGTTCTTAGCAAAGGACTTTCTTTTGCTCCCACAAAAAAACAAAACAAATTAGAACTATACATTGATATAAATAAATTTACAAGAAAGTTAACATTGAAGAGACATTTTGCAAAAAAGGACCAAGCTGTTTTTAATAATTATGAAGGTGTCTCTAAATCGAGCCTAAAATTACAATCAAAGTATTATCCTTTAGAATGAAAGAGTAGCTATATTGAGATGTTTCAAGAACTTGTAATTGAAGATTTATGTAAATCTGAATTCACCAACCTGGCCCCCAATAATCTCAAAGCACAAGAGACTAAGGCCTTAAAAACCTAAAGACTAATTATAATCTGGTAGTGAAACAGGCAAATAAAGGAGAAGGCCTGGTAGTTATGAATCGATCAAACTATGTGATGGAAGCCGAACAGCTCCTGAATGACACATACTCATATAGGAGACTTAGTGGAGATCCAGCTAATAACTTTGTCTCAATATTAAGAGAGATACTGACTGGAGCACTCTATGAGGATATCATTATAAAGTATGAATTTCAGTTTTTAATGATGAACAGCGTGATGGTGCCTATTTTTTTTTCTTACCAAAAATACACAAGAGTCTTATTAATCCGCTTGGACGACCAATTATCGCCGGGATTGACTCATTAACATCATATGTCTCGGAATATGTTGATTTATTTCTACGGAAAATATGTGATTAAATTGAGGTTATATTTGAAGGATACTTCTAATATTTTATATATTTTTAAAGATTTTATCTGGAATGAAGAATTTCTATGTGTCACAATCGATGTACAGTGATTGTACACATCAATTCAGCATGAGAAAGGCATAGAAGCCATTAGACATTATTGAAACATAATTTATATTAACCCACAATTATTTTCAATTTTTTAGATCAATTATTTCTCCAAATTTGTGGAACTGCGATGGGGACTATTTTTGCACCCATCATTTTATGGGAAGCTGGGAAGAACAATATATTTACCACTGTGAGAAATATTCTGGAAACATTGTATTGTACAAAAGATATATGGATAATATAATCATGGCCTGGAAAGGGTATGCTGAATCTTTGAAAGAGTTTTTAAGCTATATAGAGACCAATGAATACAATTTGAAATTTACAGCAAAATACGACCCTATCCAAGTGGAGTTTTTAGATCTTGTTTTAATAGGACGGAATGATAAGGTTATTACTAAGAATTTTATCAAACCTGTAGACATTAATAGCTATTTGCACTTTAAAAGCTGTTACGTAAAAAAATGGAAAACTAACATTCCCTTCTCACAGTTTAATCGTATAAGAAGAAATTGTAGTGAAGTTGAAGAGTGTGAAAAACAACTGGTAATCTACAAAAATAGATTCCTTGAGAGGGGTTACCCAAAATATCTCCTTATAGGAGCGATAAAGTTGGCAATATTCATAGGTCAGAAATACTTGAATATACAAAAAAAGAACAAAATTGAATTAGAAACGAAGTGTCATTCATTACTCAATATAACAGTGGGGAGAATAAGATTAGGTCGGTTCTTTCTAAACACTGGAGCCTTCTTAGAAGAGATCCTGTTTTGAGCACTATTCTTCCTGAAATACCAAGCATTATTATTAAGAAAAGTCAGAACCTAAAGGATATACTAGCTCCAAGCATTCTCAAAGTGAAAGTAAATAAAAACACCACCTTTCTAGGCTCCAAAGGTAGTATAAGGTGCAACCATTGCAATATTTGTAAATATACCAATGTGAGTAACAAAGCATTTTAGAACTTCAATAATAGTATAAGTTTCATTATTAAAGATCTAATGAATTGTGTTACATCTGTGATCTATCTACTTGAATGTACCTGTGGCCTTAGATACATGGGAAAAACCAAGAGATTACTAAAATTACGTATCCAAGAACACATAAGAAATATAAAAGAACAAAGTAGCAAATCATTCTGTGTCTAAACATTTTATTGATTTCCCAAGACATATTAAATTCATGGCTATAGAACATGTAACACTGGGCATAAGAGGTGGAGATATTCAGAAGAAGTTAGCCCAACGAGAAAAGTTTTGGATTTATGAGCTAGCTACACAAACTCCATATGGACTTAAGAAATAGCTCCTTTCCTTTAGTCTCTCCTTTTATAATTCCCCTTTGTAATACTTTTTTATATTATGTATGATAGTTTGGGCTGTTTGAGTATCTGGAAATTAACTTGTAATTAGTCATGTATTTATTTATTATTAAAGTATAATTGTTAGTTTTAATATAATCAATTTAATTGTTTGCTAATGTATTATTGTACTTTTAATATTGTGTAATGTTGAGCTTATTTATCTGCATATTTATATATTGTATATATGCATTATGTATTTGCCACTGGTGATGTGCTGGAATACCATTTAAATATCCAGGAACATAATATAGGCACTAGCACTTTACCAAGTAGTATGTAGTGAAGATCGGGTTCAATATGATAGCGTACGGCTCAGCCGACGCATGCGCGATAGAAGGGACAAATTAAAATTATACGCATGCGCAAGATGGCGGACAAAGTCTGCACTATGCTTGCGCAATATGGCGTAGATAGCCCGGAATGCGCACACGCAAGATGGTGCAGCGCAGTATATCAGAAACCACAATTCGAGTGAAATGATTCTACTTATTTCTCCTGATGAAGTCCGAAATAGTAACAGACGAAACGTGTTGAGACTTTTTTCGATTGGTGTGCTGTGATACCACTGGGTGCATTGGCAAGATCTACTCCTACCTGGATTTGGTCCATTGCATAATTGATGCTACAGATAAGCTGTTTTATGATTATTTACATGTGAGTGCAATATCCATTGTGTGTGTGAATTAAAACTTGTTATGGTTAAAATACTACACCATATGGATCTTTATTGATTATCCCTATGAGGTACCATGCTATCATGCGGATCTGAAGGAAAACAGGACCTGTTGCAGTATATTGGATTCTACACAGATAAGCTTTAATGATTATTTATCTGGTACGCAGTTATATACTGAACTGGGAATGGTATGCACTGCTTGATTTATATGAGACACTATCGATGGTTTGGAATCTTTTTGGGCACAACCCACTCAACCTAGTCTTGAATCTTAATAGTGGGTGATAAGGTTTCTGAATGTACCTATACACTGTGGCAGTTTGATAGGCACCTATATATCAACTAATACTTTATGATTTCACTTCTAAAAAACAACACTATTGTGCGCCCTACCCCTCTGTTTGTGTTATATATATATATATATATATATATACATATACACACACACACACACACACACATATATACATACATACCAGTGTTCTCCAAGGCAATGACAAAAGACACAGCCAGTTGGAGGCAACTTATATAATTTATAAAGACTCTGGAGGCTATTGCTCACACTTATTAAGTGACAATACTTGCCAGTAGAATGGCTTGTAGTTCCATAGGCTAAGTCTTCACCCTTCAGTGTTTTAAATAGAGTTGTAAGATATACTATCACTGTTTTTATGCTCCTGCTCCCCTTTGCACTGTGTGGGTATGAGTTAATAGTATCCATGGCTCACAATACTCTCTCTTCTACTCAGACTTGGTGCTTTGGTATATGTAGCACTCGATAGTTGCTTTGCAGACTTCAGTTTAAAGCTGTAAGATACAGTGTTGCATATTTGTAGCAGTCACATTCACGTCAAGGCCCGATTAAAGGCCCTTAAAATCAGAACCATGTAGTAGAATAGAGGCCTGAACGAGCGCTACTGAGGGTGAAGATGTGAAGGTGGAGGGCGTTGTCACATCTGTGCCTGTCACCATCCTAGTCTCACCTACTCCTTTATCCTCAAGTGCTTACCGAAGGATGACTCATTGTCTTCAGCCTCTACCATGGGGATATGTCACAATTAAAAACTTATTGCATTTTTCATTCATGTTTTCTTCTTACTTTGAAGAACAACTATTCTCTTATATTTTAAAATTAACTTATACTTCATAATTTTGATTTGATTCACGCTGATCACATATTGTTCATTATTCAGGATACACTGCCCATATTTCAATAGCTCCAGGTTTTCTCTTTCTCCCTCTGTTAATTCATTGCTCCTATCGTAGTCATTTTCATATTATATTGATCTAACAAATATAATTAAAATATTCAGAAATTACAGCAACCGTTGACATGTGTTTAGCTGTTTAGGCTTTAACAAGGTATCACAGTACTGCAGGTACAAAACAACTCGGGGGAATATACAGCCAGACGGTAAGTAAAACCAGCCGGTTGGAACGTCGAGGAAAATAGGCCCTGGGAGAGCAATGAATACATACAATGCATATATTATAAACACAACTATCATCTCCAAGCATATGAAAACAAAAAAATTGAGACAAAACAAGCCGACCTTAATCTCTACAAGCGATGCCAACAATTCATAGACCCCCACTTTCCAGAAGCCACACCTCTATCCCCACTAAGTCGGCCCCCTTTCTGAGTGTTCCAATCATGACTGGCCAGCCAAAGATGGGGCTTTTGGGAAACACTATATTTCTACAATAAAATCACATGCATTAATATTGAATATAGTTAAGTATACATCTTTTCCTCATTAAATGGGGTAATATAACATTCACAGCACAGTTCTCCAACTCTGATGGAAACATACTAATCTCATGGGCTATCCTATGACTACATATTAACCAATAATAGATATAACAAACTTTTAAAGAACTTGATCAGAATCTTCACAGAAGCACAGAAGTATTCATTTATACTTTTTTTCACCATTTTATACTATGATTTCGTTTATTTAGTGTTATGTAACCAGAGTATAACTGGATTTAATTTTAGTATACTGAAATATGTCAACATAGAATAAAACAAAATAGGAGTTATATGTTTTAGTTACAGCTCAGATTGGACTAAACTCAAGGAATAAGTATAAGAAGCAAACGTCTGAGGAATTGAATATCATTGGAATATGAATCTTGCTTCTGTTCCACATCTTGATCTAATTTACAGAAGGCTAATTGTAGTGTCTCTCCTCTCTATATGTGATAAGAACTAGGGATCATTTTACAAGCAGCAAGGTCGCTTTTCTAATATTCTGTATTTTTAGTGGGGGCAAATGAAAACCTTACCTTACCTTCCAAAAGGAAATATTACCAAGATGCATTATTTATGCAAGTAAATTTTTAACTAACTATACTCAAGCGCTCTTATTAAACCATTTTGGAGAGGGACTCTGACTGGTATCATATAAGGAGTTTCCAATTATATTGTACCATTGCTAAATTGGGGGAGAAGGTAATCACAACAACCGACATACATTTTTAAAATCCTACACCAAGGGACACATAGGCACACCGAGGGGGGGGGGGGGGGGTTGCTAGTGCCTGGAAACCCCCTCCAAGCACGGGGCACTGTATAATTGAGGTGGCTGGACCCTTCCCCCCACTTTACATGGCTCTGCTTGAAAAGGGAGAGCTGTGTGCACCTAACAGTAGTGCATGCAGCATTGCCCATGTATATTATAGGGAAAGGAAGAGTTGGAGAGCAGCCAAGCACTGTCTAATATTATAGCCATGTCCCCATGCATGCTGGTCACGCCCACTGTTGGCGTGGTGTGGAAACCCCTCTCTACAAATCCTGCATTTGCCCCTGGGACATATTCATCTAAGCGCAGCGTGCCTCCGGAGAGGTTGCGAAGGTACTCCATGGCGTTGTAACCTGGTGGATTTCTCTTCACCTTCTGGTAGAGATGCATGGAGAAATCCACAAAGTTGAGATACCATAGTACCTGTAAATGTCTGCAGCCGCGATGTTCGGAGGAATATTGCAGCTAACTGTGTATATATGCCCCCAAATGCGAATTGCTTTCAAATAATAATTAGCCACTGTCCACTACTGAACATTTGTATTGTTGCAGTGAACACTGTAAAAAGACTGATTTACATTGTTGCTTGATCTCATCATCATTAGATCAACCAAAAACATAGGAACGCACACTAATGTAGACTTTTGCAACAAGAACACTTGTATTTTAAATGTGGTTTGCTTTATGTCATATATTGTTCTTCATATTAAAATCATATCTCCCAAATGTCTCGATTTCCACTGAACAGTCCTGATTTTACAGAAGTGCCACGCTGTCCCGACTGCTGGGACTATTGGGATCACCATGGGGAGCGGGTGCCGCATGAATGAAGAAAGACAGGCCTTGCTATATCCGTTCTGCAAAAGAATGGTCTAATAATGCATAGGTCAAAGATATATCAAATAATATTAAACAATGCCAATGTATTATAAACTAGTGCAGTGAAAATCCTTATACCGGTCCTTGTTTTGTGCTCAGGAAAATACCTAGGAAACCACATACAAGATGTTTGTCCATCAACGAGCATAAATCTAGTAAAGAAATACTGAACACAAAGCCACCAGATACCGCTATAGCCATGAAACCACTGACCAATAATCACAGTATAATTTATAGCTTTACCTAATGTAGTACATTTTGTCAGCTGAAATTTGAAGTTGTGAATTTTCTGATGAGGTGGTATAAAGCTGCATATTCTTTGGCCAACATGGCAGCCACACATTATATGAGTGCAGCCAAAAGTTTAAGGGGGTTTCAACTTCGCAAATTAGAGGCATCATTTTCGTTTCACCACACAAACAGCATGGAGGGGTAACATCTTTTGTAAGAGTAAATAAAAAAAGGGTCTATTTCATTTTATGTGAAGTACTGATCATGTGACAGCATATCCTGGAAACTCAGGACCTTTTGTAAACCATAATCTCTTCACATACACAAAACGTCACAGAATGACCATAACATTGTTATGGCTCACGCCCGAGGTATCAACTCCTAGAACCGCTTCAGAGGTCTTCGCCTATAGCAGTCACCTTTCCCGTAGAGCTAGACGCGCTCACAGGTACTCGGATGCCCCCAGGTCTTGTTCTCTAGTAGTAGGAGTTGATAGCCTGAGGACGTAGCACTGGTGTTTAACAAAGAGGCAGTCCCGGCAAGGGTTTCAGGGTCACAGGCAGATCAACAGAGTCAGTATCCAGGCAAGAGGTCAAGGGTTACAGGCAATTCAGCAGTGTCAGTATGCTAGCAATGGGTCAGGGTCACAGGCAAATGAGAAGCGTCAGTATCCAGGCAAGAGGTCAAGGGTCACAGGCAAAACAACGATGTCAGTATCCAGGCAACGGGTCAGCAACAATAATAATAATAGCAGGAGCAATAACACAGCAGGAGAATTATGCAGTGTAGCAGGTACTATAACCGGCAGGGAGGCTTGGCCCTCTCTGCCTAATATACTGCCATCAACCAATAGGAGCATTGGGGCACAGCAGGAATCATCAGCCACAGGGGGCTGATGATTAATTGGTCATATGCGCGTGCGCCCGGCTGCCGGGGCACGGCGCTATAGCAAAAGAGCGTCCTGACCGTTGCCTAGGCGACGGCCGAGACAAAACGGAAGTGATGTCCCGGTCATCATGTCAATGGCCGGGACGCTGGGCCAGAGGAAGGAGCGAGTCGCGGCGGTGCCCGGAGCCGCCGCGGCTCGTGACAAACATAAAACTTCTATATATGCAAGCCGTTCATTCTTTTCAAATAGGACTCCTTCACCATAACCCACAATCTAAAATGTACAGCAATACATTTACAAATGAGCTACATGAACGAACTACGATTGTGGTACGAGGAAAGCACATGGTATAAAAGAACACGTGGAATCAACCACTTATCAAAGGTTTTCGGCAAAAGTTTAGTTTTGGATTGTAATGTGTAGCCACACTAGGGCTTAGTGTGCAGCTTTCAGTGGGGATTTAGAAAATGTGAATTTAAACATTTGTGAAGACGAGGGAAACATGGCCGAGCTCTTGTACAACAAAGAATGCTAGTCATGTCCTTAATAATTAGAGCACTGTGTTAATGCCAGAAGAGAGAAGGGAAGGAAACCAGTCATACACTGCTCAAAATGTTCCTTGTGGCCCAGAAACACATTCCCATCACTCAAGTAAAATACTTGTAAGAACATCGTGTTTGTGGTAATCTCTTAATCACTGCCGAGCAAATTAACTGTTGCACTGTTTGCAGGCCTGAATGTGCTCCGTAAATGGATCAATAAATAGAAAATGGCACAAGCAAAAGATCAGACAAAAATTCAGATGATAATTACATTACTTTTATATTACTTTTATATGAACATTAGTTTTTTGTCAGAGATGTTATGGATTTTGCATTAAATATATTACTTTAGTGTACCATCTTCTCTGTTACGATTGCTTTTTATAATCCTTTATCCATCCTGCAAGCACATTATTAAACCTGGGTAATATTTCCCAACAAGTGGTATCATGTAAAGGAGTAAATACAAGACAATCTACTACATACTTACCTCCGGGATGTGAGGACGAATCACGAATGACGACATGGAGGCCCTGTCCTCACAACGCATCTGCCATGGGGACTGAGCCAAAATGATGTGATTCAGTGACCAAAACAGCTTAACCTATATGAGCGACTGCAGATCAATTGACAATAAATATTCACCTATGTCGCTACCAGCCAGTTTAAAACAACCAACGAGAACTCTGCAGAAGAGGATATAGTCAGGTTGCGAGTTTAATGGTACAACGATCACAAGAAACAGATTCTCAAGCAGTGGAGAAAGGTGATATGGTCAGATAAATCATCTTTCACCATATTCTGGACAAACAGGTAAGTGCACTTGTAGTGCCAACCTAAAGCTCTGGCAGTTCTGGGATGTTGCGGTACACATTATACTTCCATGGCTTGGGTGCTGCCAATCCCTTAGAAGGAAAGGTCAACGCTAAGGTCATGATGCAGCATTCATTCCCTAACAGGAGAGAATAACAACGCCACAGAGCATACGTGGTTGCCAATGGTTTGATGAACAGGGTACCAATATTATCCATGTGCATGACCTTTTCAGTCATCAAACCTGAACCCAATCGGACATTTATAGGATATTCTGAAAACCCAGAGACAGCGCTCTCCACCAACCATCATCCCTTCTGCACAATTCCAAACACTGGCAGACTCAATGTCATTGCTTACAGGCCATATTAGACGCATGTAGTTGCTCAACACCCTACCAAGTGAATTTATATCGGTGTTAATATTTATTTCAATGTCTGTATCAGCTGCTTTTGAACTATATGCACAACTTACTACTTTTCTGCCATCTGAGAAGGTAAGACAACCTCTACATGTGCACAACCCAAGTACAGTAGATGCAAAGTCACATCTAAGCTGCCTCCTAAATATAGCAAAGTACTTTCATTTAACTGTTCATTTCACTCTCATTTAGATTTAATAAATCAGGGAAGAAAGGTGGAAAATTAGCTGTTTGTCATGAATGTGTAATGTTTTTCCAACTTGAAATGTCCTATATTGTTTTCCAGTACAGTGTGCCAAGTAATTGGATCAGTGGTGGCAGTGTGCAGATACACAGTTGTATGCCATGCCGCCACTTCTACTGCTCTCATTGTAAAACTATCAAAATACAAATCACTTACATTTTCCATACTTCCTCATCAAAATCTCCACACCGCCACAGCCTTGGAGAATATACAGCTTCCCAATATACACCACCTACAAGCAACTGTCAAATTTCATTTGGTTTGCCCTCTGATAAACTCCTTGCAAATGATTCTTGTCCAGTCACCTGACTTCAATCATTAAATATTAGGTTTTCAAGCCGACAATTCAATTTTGTGGTTAAATCAAAACAATGCACCGACTAACGTTTATGGAACATTTTGAGCCATCCATTATTTTCAAAAGCTGCCATTTCTCTGTATATCATATTGTTGTACAAAAGCACAAAAAAAGAGTAATGATGCTACAGAAATGTAAAATCAGCTTTATATACCTGCACATCTGAAACCACCCCATTATTTATCAAGCACTTATTTTATTTGTTGGCAACAAAAACACTCTATGGAGGTGAACTGATCAGGGATATTTTACAGCAACTTTAATATATAAAGCATGGCCTATGTGGGCTAATAAAGATACCACTGTGAGATCCATGCATTCATTTCATATATTCACATGATCCATATTCATATATTTATAGGACACTTTTATTTAACATTCTCTGTCTTTGTTGGAAAAAGAATGTGGACATGTACATTTAGTTATTGTAACAGTAACAAGATGTATTTTTGAGGATATATCTTAACACAGTCACATTAACTCATTGATATTTTGATACTGTCTTACACGAATCTCTCACCTCAGGACATGCCACAACATTTCAGTTGAATTCAGTTAAACAGGGATTCGACTATAGAACATATATATCCCTATCCCGTTGAAGATTTAAACCCGGTGTTGCCCGGGTTTAAGTTTTCAAATTATTAAGTTATCAATGAGTTGGATGTAATTGTCAACATTTTAAAAATAGTTAGCAGCTATGATGTCATCAAAGCCATCCAGTGGAAGGCCAGAAAAGGCTCCCCGTGTAAAAGTTCTGCCCAGTGTACTCCGAGAAGTCTGATCCCAACCGCTCCATTATGCATCCCAGACCTATTGCCACCCCTCTGTGAAGTTTTCACCCAGAACAGGCTCCCCAGTTCTGCCCAGAGTACACCAATGGGAGGTTCAACTGGGACCTCAACTGGGATGTCCTTCTGGGATCCAATGTTACCACTCTATGAAGTTTTCGTCTCAGTCTAGTAAAAGGCTCAGAAGAGGCTACCTGGGTCAAAGTTCTGCCCAATGTACAGCAATGGTGGGTCCAACCGAGACCTTAACCCTCTCCCCAACTAAAATCTGTCCAGGATCCAACTGGACCACCTCCCGTTGGTTTCATCCCAATCGGTGCAGGGGTGTCCGAATGCATAACCGGACAAACAGACCAATGATTTTTATATATAAGATGTTCTTCAGGAACAGATTCCAAGGGGTAAATTTACTATGCAGCGGTTCTGTAGAACCACCGATTTCTGGCGCTTTGAAGTAATTTTTTAAAACAGCACTTTTATTAAAGACAAAGCCTGATGGGCTTTGTCTGTAATGCAAGTGTTGTTTCAAGAACATTACTTCAAATTGCCAATTGCGGTGGTTCCGCTTAGTAAATATATCCCCAAGTGTCTTGGGTAGCAGCAATATTCTTTCTGGAAAGCAATGATTCTCTCCTAGATATCCTCACATACACACCAGTCTAGTTCCATCATAAACACTAGCATTAAACAATGCGAGGAAGGCCTACAGACCCATATCAATTATGCTGGGCTTATATGTCAGCAGGCCTGGCTATCCTGTGGTTCTCCAAGTGTTGTGAAAGTACAACCCCCAGCAGCATGCTTTGCCGATAGCCAGTCGATATCTGTCAGGGTGAGCAGGGACTTGTAGTTTCACAACACATGGAGAGGCCCAGGTTGGCCAGGCCAAAAAATCATTATTATCACCACAGTGTTACCTAGGCTAAAATACACACAGATGCACAAATGGCATTTATTGCGTTAGCTTTCTAGGTCTGCATCTCTAGCTATTGTTACACTCCTGCAGTGGAGTTCATATACAAAAATAGGCTCTTATGCCTCAATGCCAGGGCCAGGCTGAGCTGGGGAGCATCTGCTCCCCGGGCCGGTCCCATAGGGGGCTACCTTGGGTGGGTCACTGGATCACCTGCAATTTTCTTCCTTTAAAATGTTCCTAATAAGCTGGTGAGTCGAGACTTGCCCGCCGGGCCAAAATTTGCCAGCCCTCCCCTGCTCCATGCCAGACTTCAAACTAAAAGGGCTTTCAGCCTGCCGATACTACTGCAACATGTATGAAAACAGTCTGGTCCTGTAACTTTCCCTTATACTACCATGAAGGAATACATGATAAATTATTTTATAGAAATCTAATCACCATTAGGTGGTAAGTGTAACAAATTACACATTAAAGCCTTTTGCAGCCGTAATCCTCCAGTGACACCAAAGCTCTGCTTAGTCATTGGGTTGTGTTATATTATGGAGTGTCTGAACGTGAAGGTCTTACATTATCCATCCCTCTCCTAGGACTGGAAACATGAAACAACAGATCTGTTTTTAACATTTTGTGGATTTTGTTTCCACAGATCAAATATTATCTGCTTAATTCTCTAGGAACAACTGTACTCCAATTATACGCATGGTAACGTTCATTCAGACCGTGACTCCAGCTTCTCCACACATTAATCTATCTCATGGCGATAAAAAAATCGTTGTTATACTTGTGTTAAATTGTATTTAATCATTCATATGTACAGTTTTTATCAAATTAATGTGGGAGAATTTATAATGTACGGCCTAACTAGCTGCATTTAGGCTGAAAACACTGTAGTGTGTACTCCGCCTACTATTGGACCAAATCAGACGATAAACGACCAGTCGGTACGATATCACATTAGTGTGTACACTGCAACGATGAATGATTAGTGTTCCAAAGCTCATCGCATTGTTTCATTTGATTTTTAAACCAAACTAAAAATGTGGTTCAACGATGGATCAATGTTATTCCAATTCTGCATTGTGTATGCACTAGGTAACAGCAGTGTCCATAGATCTCCATGGAGTGTGCAGAGTCATGATCTTTTCAGCCGATGGTTATGACAGATGAAGAGCACAGACCTGAAGGTAAATCGTGTAAAACGTGTATTTTGTGTAAACATGAATCGGCTGCTGATCGGGACTTTTTTCTAATTCTGTTGTTGGTAAAATATCGCCTCAGGAGAAATTTTCTGTGGTGTACCCAGCCGTAATCAGAAGTGAAAACCGAAGCCCTTTAAAAATGAAGATAAGAGCAGAGAAGATCCAAATAAATCCAGCAAACAGTGTGTACCGGGTACGTGATTGGTTTATATTTTATTTTTGGATAATGTAATCTTAAAAGTCATATTTTATAACGCTAATCTTATAAGACAAGATACTTTTGTTAAACAGATTAAAAGGAACATTTTTTACATCCTCCTATGACTCCTTCACAATGGTCCCATAATAGTATTTTATTTTTTAATTTACACTACCGAGTGTTGATTCAGTGGTGACCCACATTACCAAGCAGCTGTCTGTCCTTTTATGACATGGCGGTGTACTATATTTTACAAGAAATTATAATGAAATCTAGCACAATAATGCACAAGGAAAGTCTGTACATTACAACATTTCAAAGATGTTTTTATTTCTTTACATAAGGAATGGGGCTGAGAAACATATTGTACTGCAATGCTGCCTGGACAGCAGATATTGAGGTAAAAGCTTGAGCTGTACATGATCGGAAATTGTCTAAGCCTGATGAGGGTACAATGACAATATGCATGTATGTATGTATGTATGTATGTATGTATGTAGCTGTGTATGTACAGTATGTATGTATGTTAGGAGGGCTGAAAGTGGCTGATCAGCTACAGGTTTCCTCTTCACTGGAGTTGAAGTACACATCAAATTCATAAGATTAGAAAGAACAAAAATGAATTTAAAGTAAAAGAATTGACAGACATGAAATGAAATGACCATTTCAAAGCTGCATTACCAAGTAGGAAACATTTTCCCTAAGGTGGCCATTACCCTAGCTGTAGCTTTGGATGTTCTGCTAGTTCTGTAGTTCAGAAATAGTAAACTAATTTTGTTAGTCAACATTGACGAAGGAGACGTGGTATGAGCGGGAGGACCAGAAAGGGCCAATCAAAAGCCAGAATCTCTTAATGGTGGCTTGTGATTGGTACTCCCACTCACAGCTCCCCCCCTGCCTGGTTTTTATCCGGGACTGTCAGAAAGTATATAATTTTATTGGAACAAAAGTGCTGTTGTCACGATCCTTACATTCTCCCTGTTCCAGCATCGCTCGCACCCGCTCTGACAGTGGGAGTACGATACTTCCGGGTTTAGGCTGGTCACCACATGATTGAGCTGAGAGACAGGTAATTCAGATGTGGGCTCTATTAAAAACTCACTATGACACTGTAGCAGTGTCAGAGCAACAGGTTACTACCTCCTGACTGTCTGTGAATTCTTCCCTTGGACCTCTGGCTCCATAGTGATCTTCCTGTGTTTTGGGAACATATGCTGATTTACTCCTTGTGTATCAGTTCCCGACTTGTTTTCTGACCTTCCTATTTGGATTTCAATTCTGTACTGCAAATTGCCCGTCTGTATACCAGTTCCCGACCTGCCTTCTGACCTTCCTTGGACTCTGATTCTATACTGCTATTGTCCGCCTGTGTACCAGTTTCAGGCTTACCACCTGCTCCACATACTTTTCAGACTACTTCCAGCAATCCTGCTCCTACCTCGGTTCTGCCGACATCTCTCCCACTTCCGTGTTACGTTTTAAGGCAGACCAAAGGGCCGCGACCTGCAAGTTCCCTGCAGCAGAGCCCATCCTGCCTTACGGCGGTACTTGGTGAAAATCAGGGTGCTCGTTAGACTTTGCGTCTTTGGCCAGAATCACTCTTGACTAAAGATTAAAACCTCCTTGGTGCGATTGTTACAGCTGTAGACTCATTAAACAAAAAAAACTATTTGGACACAACCACAAAAGATACATTTGGAGAAAAACATTCAGGACAAAAAAAGAAGAACTTTCCATCCATGAACCATGGGGTGGATCTGTTATGCTTTGGTGTTGTGTGTCAGCCAGTGACACAGTAAATATTGTCCAGGTGGTAGGAAGAATGGATTTTACTGAATGACAATAAACCCTAAGGGCTAGATTTACTAAGCTGCGGGTTTGAAAAAGTGGGGATGTTGCCTATAGCAACCAATCAGATTCTAGCTGTCATTTTGTAGAAGGTACTAAATAAATGAAAGCTAGAATCTGATTGGTTGCTATAGGCAACATCCCCACTTTTTGAAACCCGCAGCTTAGTAAATCTAGCCCTAAATCCTAATGTCCCAGAGTCAGTGAAGACATTGAAGCAACAACAAGGTGGATATTTCAGCAGGACAACAATCCAAACTTACCTCAAATTAAAACAAGGAAATATTAAAGTTGTGGAATGGCCTTTACAGTCCTCAGACTTAAATATTACTGAAAATCTGGGGGAAAATCTCAAACACGCAGTATGAAAACCTAATGATATTTTTCAGCTCAGTACTGCAAGGAAGAAAACCCTAAAAGAAGGATAAAAAGACCCTTAGAGGGCTACAAGTAACATTTGAAAGCTGTGATTTCTATAAAGGGAGATATTACACTAACTGGTAGGGTTCTCAAAGTTTGCACATTCCACATTAACTATTATTTTTTTCAATCTGTTAAATGAAGCAAACAGTAACTGTGTAATAAAATGTGCAGCAATATACTTTTTTCATGATTGCAGGTCTCCAAAAACCTAGCATATAAGATGCCTTGTATAATTTGTATACAAACCTGAGAGAAAATGAAATATTAGCAGACTGGAACTTGCCATGTGTATCTTTTCCTTTGCTAGTGCCAAATGGCTACAGTCACTTATGACACAGATATTCATTATTCAATAGTTTTCTCAATGTGAAGCTCTGAAAACAGCGACCATAGATGATTGATCACTACTGCAATTCCCTCCTTACTGATCTTCCCTGAATCAGATTCTCATCCCTACAATCTATGCTGCATGCAGCAGCTAGATTGATTTTCCTTGCAAACTGTTCTTCTTCTGCTGAGCCACTCTGTCAGTCTCTACACTGGTTGCCTGTTTTTTTTACAGAATCCAATATAAAATTCTTCTACTAATATACAAGGTGGCCAACAAAATTGCACCAACATCCATCTCCTCACTTGTCTCAAAATATCCTCCAACTCGACACCTCCATTCTGCACAAGATCCACGTCTCTCATCCACAGTGATTACCTGCTCCCATTACCGGTTACAGGACTGTTTTCTAGCTGCACCCACTTTGTGCCCTTCACTCCCTCGCGCAATAAGACTATTCTCTAGTCTTGAAGCTTGCAAGCGTTCTCTGAAAACCCACCTCTTCAGTCAAGCTTATAATATTCCTCAACCACCAGCTTAACAACCGTCTAAACCCCAGACCAACATTGCTGTGTGACTGGACCATATGGTCCACTAGGAGTTCTTTAACTCTACATTCTGGCTGGACCAATATGCACTGTATGGAACTTGACCTCATGTATCAGACTCCATTGTCCTATAGATTGTAATGTTGTGAGCATGTGTCCTCTTACCTCTCTGTCTGTATGTACTACCCAGTATTGTTTTATTACTGTGTGTACTCCCAATTGTAAAGAGTTACAGAATTGCCAGTGCTATGTAAACAAATGATGATGACTGATTAAATATATATATATATATATATATATATATATATATATATATATATATATATGTATATTTTATATATTAATCAGGAGCGGAACACAGCATCACCATGCCCAATAGCAAAATTTAGAGTGGGGGATGGGTGTTCCTGCAGCTGCCCCTGCTCTCCTTTTCCACTGCGCCGATTTCGGCTTCTCTGCGTTTACACTGAAATAATAGTGGCAGGTAATATAACTGTTGCATAGAGAGGGTCGGCTATGGACCCCCACTCATCTCCGTGTACCCCAGATGCTGCACCCACTGTAAATACTGATATCGTATTGGAGACGTATGGCGGCGTTGGACAGTATAGATATAGTGCACGCATACAGTATGTAGTACAGTAGACATTGTAACTCTTTGCTTTAGCCGAGTACTATTCAACTAGCATAGCATAGAATACATTCACATGTTTTTCTTCAAATATAAAGGCAGGACACTCTAGTGCTATCCAGTCTGCTCCTTCCATACACTCAGTCCTGTGCATCAGAGCTCCACTCAGATGTTTGTTTTTAAGAAATTATTGTATTACATTCCAAATACAATGCGAGTAAACTGCACTGCTGGCTATGGTCGAATAGCAAGGATGCCCTTTACTCACCAAGCATTATTATTCATTGTTAAATGTAAAGCAAAATGGTAGAGAGCAAAATTCATTATAAGTAGGGAAAGCTTTTCTGTTATGTATACATTATTTTCTAAGTTTAAATTGGTTATTTATTCATAAATATACCAGTACATCACTTTGACAAACATCCACATTTAAGCTCTCTCTGTCATTATATATACTGTCATGTTATATATATATATATATATATATATATATATTGAGGGTGGAGGGCTACAGGGGTTTAATTAAGCTGAACACGCATTACAGACATTGTATTAGCAGTTAAGTGTAGAATGTATTTTATTTTTTATTCTCATTGTAGAGGGACATAGAAACCATTTGCAGTGTGATTCATTGCATTGCAAACATAACTTGACTTGTTTATAACTATAATTCTCCTTTGAGTCAGGGAGAGCAGATAAATAGCAGTGAGCATGTACCTGGCATCCAACTATGTTCTACGTTACTCAAACCATTTGATGTCCATTATATTCTGTTATTTGATACTTAAACCTTTTATTGGCTGCAAGCTTTTAGGGCAACTAAATGTATAGACCATAGCCATATTAATAGAGAGGCAATACCTGATTTGGATAGGTGCCATGGCAGTACTTGAGGTATTGTCCACATAAATAATATCACTATTAATTCCACAACTTTGGAACAGCATCATAAGCTATTTATGCTTCAATAGAACACTGAGTATGGAGGTATTAAAACATATCTGTAACGTGGGACACGGCCATGCCTTCTCCATTAAGCGCTGCAGCTGCATCATTTTAGGGTCATATGAAGGTCACAATGGTCGGGGTCAAGTCACGGGGAAGTGGGTTGCCTATCGCTTCTGACGCATTAGGCAGCTCCCCCATTCCACTGCAAAACATCATTGAATTGCTTTGCGCACCAGAGGAACCTACCTATGAAGCGGGGTCGTACTTCCCACCTTTAAATCTGAAGTGCTCCTTCCACTGTCAAAGTCCTTACAGATGATAAGTATTTGCCTAGAGTGAAGTACATACCTCCTATAACTGTGTGTGTGCTATCAAGTGGCATTATGCAGGAAATGGTGGAGGTCCAAGTGGAGCTGGGGGAGGATATGTCTGTAGTGGGGGAAGAGGGTCCTTGCGCTTATGCATTAACATATTTGTCAATGACAAACCCCTATGGCTATGAGAGTCTACAGGTATCTGACTGGTCCAGGTATACCTGTAGCTAAACATAAATAGGATCCCAGTCACACATTTTTCCAATATTAAGGACATGCTTAGTGCGGGCTCAGTATGTTTCTACTGAAAGTGAACTCAGACACCACATTGGTACATCTGTTAGGCAGATGTCAGTGCTGCGTGTCTAGTTTGGACACTTGTTGAAGCCTAGATGTTCTTTTTTCAAACATCTAGAGGGATCATTCAGCGTTAAACTACACATCATCTGGTGTCAGATCTGTGGGGAGTAATGTGATCACTATTTATTTGTGTGTATTGAGAAAGTAAAGATGTTGGGTTTGTTCTGATCAACAACAAGACAATAACAGCAACAGAAATGTAGCCCGTTGTTCCCAGGACTTTGCATCCAAATAGCCAAAGATGCTATTTTACTTCTTATTTTACTTAGGAAGATATAGAAAACATATAGAAGGAAAGAGACGTTATGTAAATTTTTTTAGTGAAATATCACAGCATATGCAACACCCTGCATGACATTGGGGCAGGGGGGGGGGGATGTGAGACACGTGGGGCTCTTGTTTTAAGAGTGTATAGTTTAGAACAGAGTAGTTACTGGTGTGAGGGACTCTGGGTATAACGGTGTGTAGGACAAAGGGAGACTCTAGGTTCAGAGAGGTACAGGGCACAGTTAGGCTCTGGGTTTACGTGGGTAATGTTTGTGGTGTGTGCTGTGGACACCAGAGGTCTAGTGTATGACAGGGGTGGATTTGGACTCAAGTGGGTATAGAACAAGGTTTATCTGAGTGATATGGGTGCAGTGCAGGAAATGTCTATCCTGAGCACAGGATCTGAGCACAAAAGATGGTGAAAGATTAGGTCAGTGGATCCCAAACTTTTTCAGTTTAAGGCACCCTTTGGGTCTCCATAATTATTTCAAGGCACCCCTAAGCCAAAATAATTACCAAGTAGTCCCCCGCCTTGCTTACCATTGGCCCTGGCCGAGGCACCCCTGTGAGATCGCCAAGACACCCCAGGGAGCCTAGGCACACAGTTTGGGAACCACTGAATTAGGGCTTAGTTACTCACAAACAGCAGTGTGAAGTTTGGGGGGACATGGAGGACGGATGAATGAATTAAGGCAGTTCAGAAAAAAAGAGTCCGTATTGTAGAATTAATGGTCGATATGTGTGCAAATTTGGGAGTTAAGTATCCCGGATGCCAAGAGGTGGTGTGTTAAATTTTGGGGCTAGACTACTTGGAAAACAAATTCTATTTTATAAAAGTAGGTATAACATGTGTCTGGGGTACTATATATTACATCAGGAGAGGATAAGACTGTCGATTTGAGTGTCTCAGATGGAGTTATCTTTGCTTTCAGGATGTGTGACAAGGAAGTTCAGGTGAGTCATATATTAGCAGTATGCGCACATTATTTGTCCCTGGATTACATTTAAAATGCAGTACAGTACCTGGCAATGGAGCCCGCCTGACAGAAGTGCCAGCTGCTTGAGCTTGGCGGCCACACAGTGCATGGAGACAAGGGGGGGGCACTCTCAAATCATCAAGTGCATGTAGTGTGAATGGGAGGCTGCTCCAGGACTCAGAGGGAGGCATGCAGAAAGGGACTGGAAGGTTGGGGAACCATAACCATGTGGAAGCAGAAAGGGTAGTGACCTCTGCTTGGACCCCATACCTACTAGCATACTCCTGACAGAGAGAGAAAGCTCAGCTTGCCTTTAACATCAATCCTGACTGAGTAGCCGGCAGCAGCAGCCCATTTAGTGCCACGACGAGTCAGAGGTTGTTTGGATGTTACATACAGTGTGATCGGAAGAGGACACACTGAGACATCGAGCAGAAGAAGAGAGACACCTGCAGAGACACAACTGGGTAAGGCTGAAACAATGCACACTGAAATGTATGTTCATTGTATGTATAACCAATGAATATGTTCACCGGTTGTTTTAGTCTGAGATCACTGGACCTGGATCAATAGCTATGTTCTTATAAAATATAGATTGCTGAAGGGGAGAATAGGGGAGGTTGTTGTGATTGGGGAGGGGAGAAGGGGCTGCAGGAGGGAGGAGCGGTGTTAGGGGTGTGAGAATGGGAGGTACATGCTTCCTTACCACAGCACTGTCTAGGACACTTGTGTTCGGAATCCTATCCCGGACATGCTTCAAGTAAAACATACAAAAGTACTCAGCCCCGACTAGAACGGAGACTGTGAAATAGACTGTGTATTAGGTAATTGCACCAAATTTTATCTTACAGAGATTTTACACAAATTCCGTCACTGCCAGTAGCATTATTAAAGATAATTTTTGAGAGCTAACAAACTTACGAGTGATTCGTCCCACCCACACTCGTGTAGATCATGTCGCCATCACTGCTGGAAATAAGAATCATCCTATTGGAAAGAAAATTCACAACGGCAGCGACAAGGTTAACAGGAAGTTATTAAAAGATATCACTTGAAAATAGTACATACAAATGCTGCTTTAATCCACTTTGAAGCCCACGCACCTTTACAGATATGATAAAGGACATGACTTCACTCCTCTGTAGCCCCATTCATTTAGTGAGACTGTTTTCTCTCTATCACTGAAAGGTCCCTCCAGCTAACTGTGCAGACAAAATAACATTAGCTCAGTGTTATCTCCACAAACAAGTAGGCTGTTGTGGCAGGAGCCGCAGCTGTGTGTGTGTCCCTTTCACTGGGGCGGATCAATGCTAGACATTGTATGTGCAATTTGTATGTGGGAGATGGGTCTTCCTGCGGAAACAGATGCTTTGTGAACACCCATTGTAAAATTTGCTAATTAATAGGACTGGAATAAAACTTGTCTTCAGACATGTGAATTAATGGACGAGGCACAGGAGATGCTAATGTGTGGGAAGAGAAAAGGTGATTGAAACAGATACACACACAGACTAGAAAGAGAGAGGGGCGATATTCAGGTGCTGGGTCCATACACATAGTCAGACACCACAGCTGTGCAGGCTTCAGCCTGACTGATATATTGATACACAAATCACTGACATAGTCCTAAATGCACCCTCTGTTGTGCTCACTTCACTTCATTTTCACCTGCGTAGAGCTCAGGGAAAGATTAGCATTAATACTAATTTCTCACAAATAATCTTTTGCAGTTAGGATGACAAAAACCAATATACAAGTTGAGTTTTATAAAATGGTTACTATTTTTGTGAAGTAGAAACTAACAACATTCACAAATACATACATAAAAGTGTTCATACATTGACAGTACTAGTGACCGACATTCTATTTACATTTACTGTGCAGTTCTATGTAAAAATATTGTTCTCTCTTATCATAAGGGGAGTTGGAAAGTATTCTGGGTATAATAAAAAATTGCATTATAAAGGGGAGGGGGCTTTTGTGGCTGTTATGTAACGTATTTTTTATTTACTATCCATCCCAAACAGCATGGGGGATGGGAAGGAGCCTGGAGAGACCACCCACGGGCTTAAGAGTTTCAACTCTCACCTGGCACAAGGAGGGGGGGGGGCATATAGGACCCCCGGGACCAGATAAGGACATCATTCAGACATACTTGCCAGCTCTCCCTAAATGTCTGGGAGACTCACGCATTTCGGGTGGGTCTCACGGACTCCCAGGAACGTATGGCAATCTCCCGCATCTGCCCACTTCCTAGTGAAGTAGGCAGATTAAGGGCCAAAAGGCAGCGATTGTCCGGGAATCACTGCATTTGGCCCCGCCCCCGCTGTAAAATGCCGTGTTTGTGTCATTAAGTCACCTCTCCAGGGAGGCTCCTGGGCGCCAACTCCAAAAAGTTGGCAAGTATGCATTTAGACCGCATCACCCACTCTGTCCTGGAGAACGGGCAGCACTTCAGACTGAGGGCCAGTACTTTGTAACACCCCCCACCCAGCACTAGCAGGGGCAATCAGGATCTTCCAACGCAGACAGGGTATTTATGTATAATCCAGATGTGCTACTTTCTCGACACCTCGCTGCAACGGGTGAAGCCCCATAATGTAACACAGAGTAACAGCTAGGCATGCCCTTTGCCCAGGCACTCGATTGTCGTTCCCCCAGGCCAAAACTTGGCAGCCCTCCCCTGTGCATATGGGACACAAAAATCTATAAGTAGAATAAGTAGTATCCATAAGTGGAATACAGAATCAATACTGATGTAATGTCAACAACAGAGGTAAATGACCTTGGCGTTACAGATGTTATGAAGATAAGCAAGAAGTGTTGTCAAGCAGTTAGAAATTCAGTAGAATACTTGGTTGTATAGGAAGAGGGAGGTTAGAGTGGCACTTTATAGGTCCCTGATAAGACCTCACCTCAAGTGTGCAAAAGTAATTTTCCAAAAAGACATTAATAAAAAGAATGCAAAGAAGGAATACTAAAATGGTACATGGGCAGCGTAACAAAACATATCAAGAAAGACTTCAAAAGCAAAACATATACAGCATAGAGAAGAGAAGATTGATAGAAACATTCAAGAATATCAAACATGTTAATAGATTTTAGGAAGGCGTTATTTTATACGATGCAAATATCCACAACAAGGGGACACACTTTGAAACTGGGTGGAGGAAGCCTGAAAGGTAAAAGTATGGAAGAGCTTTTTATTGAAATGGTGACAGATCTATGGAACACACTCTCCAAACTAAAGTAATGTAAGAATGTATGGGACAGACATATTACTTTGGTTAAGATTTAGGTGACAAAATATTTGGACAGCACGGTGGCGTAGTGGTTAGCACTTCTGCCTCTGATTACTGGGGTCATGAGTTCAAATCCCAACCATGGCCTTATTTGTGTGGAGTTTGTATGTTCTCCCTGTGTTTGTGTGGGTTTCCTCCGGGTGCTCCGGTTTCCTCCCACACTCCAAAAACATACTAGTAGGTTAATTGGTTCCTATCAAAATTTACTCTAGTCTGTCTCTATCTCTCTGTGTGTGTGTATGTGTGTATGTTAGGGAATTTAGATTGTAAGCTCCAATGGGGCAGGGACTGATGTGAATGAGTTCTCTGTACAGCACTGCAGAATTAGTGGCGCTATATAAATAAATGGTGATGATGATGATGGTATTATTAAAAAAGAACTGCCTCCAAATAAACAGCAAAATGACAGACTAGATGGACTTGTAGGTCCTTTTATGCCATCAAATTGTATGTTTTTCTGTTTCAATTAATTCACAAAATACATTTAATTGTTCTTAAATGAAAAAGAACAGACAGCAGTGTTCAGGGAGGTAGGTTCAGTGACCTGTAGAGTAGGGAAACTTCACTTATCATAAATCTTACACATTTCAGTGCTGAAGTGAAAAAGTCTAGGGACACAGACTAATACAGTCTAAACAGAAATCTCCCTGAATGACTATACATTTCAGTGACAAAATACTTGCTATAACGCACATACAAAATCAGAATAAATATGAATGTTAGGCTAGGCACACATTAAATACATTTTCGCCAAATGTGTTATAGATAACAATTTTACCAACGACTGATAAAAAAAAAAAGTCCCGATCAGATTCATGTGTACACATTATATGTGTTTTACAAGATTTACCTTCAGATCTGTGCTCTTCATCTGTCATATCCATCTACCGAAAAGATCTTAACTCTGTAAACTCTATGGAGATCCTGATTGTGAGTGCATACACACTGCAGAATTGGAACGACATAGTACCAATGCTGAAGAAGATTTTCAATTCAGTTTCAAAATCTCGATCAAGGATTTCATGCACTTTGGAAGGATAATCGTTCATTATTCCAGGGTACACACTACTGTGATATCGGGCCAATCAGTCGTTTATCGTTTGATTGGCTTAATAATCGTCTGAAAGCACAGTAGTGCGTACCCAGCCTAAGGTAGAAAGATGGACTGATGCAATGCATGGAGAGCTGGATTCATCGTTATGGACCCTACACTAAGTCTCAGTGTAGTGACTAAGGAGTGGGAGGATATCAGGTTTCCCTCAGACACAGTGGAACAGCCCATGGCATATATACTATTTGTTATATGAAGGCTTGGACCGACCATAAAGTTACCAGATTATAATCTATTGGTCCCAAATACACAGTGTGTGCCTATAGGTAATAAAAGTTACTTGCTTAAGATTTCCTTGTAGCAGACATCTATTATTATTCTCTTATATTAACAAAAATAATTAGCCAAAATATATTCATGAAGTAGGTTATTGTATATTTATAGTACACATATATCTGGTACATGCAATAAAATTCATTCTCTCTCTACAGCAGGGGTGGGCAAACCTGTCCTCAAGGGCCATATCCAGTTCATGTTTTTAGGATTTCTGTCTGTAGAAACAGGTGGGATAATTACTGACCCAGCCAAATAGATTAACTCAGCTGTACATGATTAAAGAAATCCTAAAAACATGAACTGGATATGGCCCTTGAGGACAGGTTTGCCCACCCCTGCTCTACAGCATACATGCACAGTCCCACTTTTTGGTGGCTTGTCAGAAAGGATTGTGGCCACACATGAATTGGGTGTGATTCCATTGGATCTGGGTGTGATTTGGGGAGACCAGGGGATGTTATGTTGTCAGGTTTACTGCAGTGGACCCTTGAAGTTGAAATGACCAGTGGGCCCAGCCTAAAAATGACTGAATGAACATAATACACAAGACTACATACTGACAAAATTCCAAAGATCAGAGGGGGACACAATGTTTGTTTAAAAAAAAATAGCATCTTTCTTGTGCACTCATTGAAACGCGCATGCTCCTGGGAAGACTTTGGAAACAAACCATCATAAAACATAACTACCAGTGTACAGCAGCAAACAGAACAAAGTACTAATCACTATATAATAACAAAGAATGGACAATAACTTGGGAACAAACAGATACTTTTTGGACAGTACAGTAAATACATTAAACCCTAAACAAGGAAAAATAGAAAAAGCCTCTATTTATTACCCATTGCAATTTATACACAATGTATTTTAATCCTCATCACAAAGATAAGAATTGAAATATTGTGCATATTTATTAAAAAACTTCAATAAGAAGAGCAGTCACGAAAAAACCGCTGTTCCTGAGAAGACCTGTCTCCTATGTCCTCTATGGTCACTATGGCAAAGTGACCACCTTTGCGATAGTGACTGGTGGGGAGTGCAGTAAGATGCGGTGAGGGATCCGGAGATTCCTCTACGGCAATGCTCTCCCCGTAGGAGCAGAGCTGAAAAAGTACACATACAGTAATGTACACCAGCACATTACTGAATGTATATTTGCATTTTCGGAAACTATTATATAGCGGTACAGAGCAATCCCCATAGACAGCTATGAACTCTGCTGTGGATTTTTTTTAAAAAAAATGCAAAGCAGCAGATATCGTGATGCACTGTTAATAAATGTGCACATTACTTCAATGTGTGGCCGGGGGAATTTAATTAAAAAAAAAAGCAATAATAAATCGACTCCTAGGTTTTTATTTCTGACCTGAATGGATGCCCTACAATCATTTGTACACATCATTGGTGATTTTCATATACAGTAGATTACTATATCCAGATAATACATATGGGCATAGTAACGTATTCTTTCTAACAATGCTCATTTATTTTACTTTTGTATATCAAGAGGTTCAGTGGAAAATAATTGAATCTGAGTAAGAGATTATCAGACACCAAAATGGGTAACCGGAAAGTGAAGAAAATGAGGCCATAGTTTTGCACTCAGACATTGATAATGGGTTAGAGAGGAATTATACTGCACTCTGCAACCCAGACTTTTCCCATTTCACAAATGAATGTTTTTAAGCTGCACAATAATTATTATCCTTAATTTAAACAACAGTAATAGATTCTGCAGGGCTGTAAAGAACTATGGAAGCTCTTGTGTAGCTTACAATCATTGGTATATGAACTCCATAGAGATAGTACCCGATCAGCAGTAATGAAAAGGATTTAAGTCTATTGGGAACAATGGTAAAGTACATTCCAATCAGTTATAGCAGGCAAAGTAAGTATAAGCATCAGGGAAGCCAGAAGCTGTGAACTCCAACAACCACTGTAACTATAACATCCAGGACTCTGACGTGACAGCGGACAGCTGTCAAAGTCGATAATTGGATGAAAGAAAGCATATTGATTAATATTGTTTCACCGTGCGATAAATAACGCACACATACACTTACAAATTCACTTGTACATAGTTCATTTTTATAATAGTTCCAACCCACAGTCGTTTATGAACAAATGTTATTGAATTTATAACATTTGTTCAGTGTAAGAAGCACTTTATTGAGATCTAAGGTTCAGGTAACAGGAAACATATCATGTTTGGTGTCATACTAAACCCCTATTTATCCTTAGTGATCCAATTCCCTCAGCTATAAGATCGCACCTCGTGTATGCTAATTATGGAATATAGGGAATTAGTGATCAGAATGGTATTGTGTGTATAATGTAAATAGACCAGTTTGAACTAGGTTTTGGTGGGAAAATTAGTATGCATCTGACCCTCACCCTTGGAAGGTGTCGTTTGAACTGACCTATGAACTACACTATACTGGACTGTCCTGGAGCCTGAACCTATGGAAACATGCCAAGTCATCTGTATTGTATTTACTGTAACACCAAATATATATATATATATATATATATATATATATATATATATATATATATACATACATACACACAAGTTAACCCATGCATGATACTCATGCATTCTAGTCAAATCAAGCTACTTAAGGTGTTAAAAAGGTTCTTGTCATGCATTTGGCCCATAGCCCAGGCCTCAACCACCAACCACTCCCCACTGTCACCCCCGGCAACCACCAACCACTCCCAACTGTCACTTCTCCTTCAAGAAATATATATAAAATTTTTTTAAATCTTTATAAACACTTTTAACAATTAACAAATTAAATTAACAAATTAAAAACATCTTAGTATACCAAATTTCAGCCCTTTCTGAATTCTTTTTTCCACACACACTAAGAATTTAGTAGGTCAGTGTATAACTCCGCCCAGCAGGTGGCGCTGCAGCTTGGTTTTATTTTTTCCACACACACACACAGACAGACTAACACACGCCACTAGACATTTATATTATAGATATAGATATATATATATATATATATATATATATATATATATATATATTTATTTATATTATATATATATATATATATATATATATATATATATTGCTCTCTAGAACTAGCTTACAGTCTCTTTGACCACAGACTTTAGGATTGAATGACTGTAAGCTGGATCCAGCACAGCGTGGCGTATGTATCGGCTGTACTTATTTATTCTTTTGTTATTCTTTTGTTTTTGCTAATAAATCGCTTTGTGATTTGGAACCACACAAATCACATAGACAATGATTATTGGTAAACGATAAAATAACTTTAATAAATCCCTGGATTGTATTTGTAATGTAAATATAGCTGGTATGTACTAATAAAATGAACTACTCTAGAACGGGGGTAGGTTTGGGAAAATAAATAACTGAGGTGAGGAAAACCTCTTCAAGATTAGCTAGCTGATATAATACCTGACAATACCTGCCTCGGAGCGGCTCCTTTTTATGAGCCACAGTCTAGATATAAAAGTAATACCAAGTGTGATACTGCATAAAAGAGTGCACACAAAGAGAACACTTGGAGTGGTTGTTCAGCAACAGCCGGAGCTGGCGGCTCGCCAAGCTGTATAACTATGGTTTGTGCGACTTCTTTTGTCTGACGATATAACAACAAACCCCTGTCCTCTGTGCAAAATCATTCACACAGTGTAAGTGCAACAGGTTGACACGTGAACGCCAAGACCATTACAACAGAAAAGCAGAATTTCCTAGCATCATATTTGCCTTGTGAAGCATTAAGCTTCTCGAAAAAAAAAAAAAAAATCCTTGAGACATTTGCATGTTCAAGAAAAAAAATAATAACGGCAGACTAATGAATGTAGCAGTATATTGATTTCCTGCTCTACTTGGCTGACTTGTAAAGTTGGCAAAAATACAGGGGGCCTGCACAGCTCCAGGCATATGTCTCATGTTAAGAAAGACTGCATGTTATAAACACTTCAATGAAAATTACCATTCAGTTTGAGGCCAATTCAGACCAGGTGCTGAATGAAGAATAAATAGGTAACATATGAACTTAAGAAAGAAAGGGGGGGAACGGGGAGAGGGGAGATTATATAGATATTATTCCTTATGTAGAATCGAGAACTCATTTGGAGAGATGTATTGTGCGCTGCAGTCCAGCAAGCCAGTTCTGGAAAGTGTCCAAAGAACGAGTAAGAAAGCAAAATGAATCCATTGCCACATGAGTCTGCAACTTGTTCTACAACTAGTTCAAAATAATGGAGTTTAACCAGAGTATAAAACTGTACTTAGAAATATTATCAATGTTTCAAAGCTAAACTTATGCTTGAACTTTGCATGGTAAAGGCATCTATGAGCTGTAATGGCACTTAGCAATCTTCCCCAAAGCCTCTGGAAATATAGGTTATGCTAAATCCTACTAACGACAGATAGGAGAATGGAATCCAGCAAAGGTTAATGCTCCCATGGGCTATTAGTACAGTTAATAGGGGAGCAGATGTCAGCACAGGGCCAAGAAAGTCAGCAAGGGATTTGAAGTTAAGTCTCCAATTTTAATTAAAATGTGATTTACAAGGTCACAATGTACTATGCTATGGTGTAGGGTATGTAAAGAAGTTTCCTAAAACCGCAAACTGCAGGCTTCATACGCTCGATGTGTGTGCAAGGTAAGACTGGAGGCAGAAACCTGGCTATCAACGAGGGAACGTGCCAACGCTTTCTCCCTGTCCGTGCCTCCGAGGATAACACTTGGGCGGACAATGGATGTACAAGATAGCTGACTTAGACAAAAAGAAGGTGAGGTATTACTGCTTCACATAAAAATGTGGTTTCCTGCAGCGAGCTGTACTTTGATTTGTCCTCAAAATCCACATTACGCAGTTACTTTGGAATGAAAATACAATGTAGTGTAACGCTAAATAAAACCCCAGGACACTGATTTTTTTTTACCCCCTTTCCTGACTTTTAAAAGCATGAAATAAAACAGACTGGAGCGCTTCCAGTGTCTGGTAAATAGAGCAACGTTTAAGAAAAAAAAAAAAAAAGACAACCCATCGGCTACACACAGTGGACACGGCCATTGTATGGGATTTAGCCTATTTCACAAGATGTCTCAGTTACGTCACTAGTTCCTAGTAACTTGATAGCCTTCATTCTTGTGAGTACTGTAGGCGCCACAGTGTGTACGTAAAGTGACAGGTACACTATAAAATGGTGATGTGTCAATGTACAGGAAGTTTATAGCACAACTTTTGAAGACTCAATTTATATTAATTAAATCTTCTTTCCCATCCCAGATCATGTGGGGATATATTATGTTTAGCACATGGTTCAGTCAGTGTTCTGTTATGTTGTCTGAACCCAGCTGTACAGGCTGAGCGGACCACGCAAAACCTCGGGACCAGTGAGCGTCGCGTGTGCATAATCTGATGTAAATGGAGGTGATCCAGGAAGGGAAATAAGATAAATAAGGGGATTAATATGTAAAAAATCTAATTCCAAAATCTGATAGATCACAATGTTCCACTATCGTAAAGAGACTGTAATTAAACAGAAATATTGTTATAAATAAATAAGCAATAAATGCCTTTTAACATAGTATTAATAGCTCCCTTAAAATTGGTGTCTATATAATTGCCAAGCACTGGAAACAATTGCATATACCTGTCATACCGCTGTTCTACAGTAAAATCTGGCATGTTGCAACCATGGAGAAAATGATTACTAACTAAATAACAAAACTCATACATTTGTCCAGACGTCTGGACCTGGTTTGGGTTTCTCTAATTTTTTTCACAATCCAGCTCTCTCTGGGGTCTTTCACCCTGCTATGTATAACATGGAATAGGAATATTTACCCCATCTTTTGTTTCAACATGTAAATGACAACTATCAACCCCACGCTCCCCTTATATACCCCCTACCCTTATCTTCCTCTACTCACCTACACCTATTTTTACTTATTCAATTATTATCATCTTATGGTTGCCTTTGGTGTTTTGATCATATTATATGGATGTTCCCTCTTAAAAATGTAAAAACTGTTCTGGGATTGTGCATATAACTGTATGGGGGAAATTAACTTCAGCGCGAGCTTTGCGCTATGCACACTATTGGTTATTATAGTAGGGAAATCTACACTGAATCCTACCTGCACCCCAATGGGCAGAGATTTCAACCCGAATTTCGTCACAGAGTGTCATCGTGCGAGGCTCCTCTGGTACCACACACTGAATTATCTTTGGGTATTTATATCTTGCTTTAAAAAGGCTGCAGAACAGGGGTGTAAACGTGAGGACTCATGAAAATTGCATTGGCTGTGATTGTGGCTTCCCCATTAGTTCTCTCTCACATCCCTCTCTACAAAATGTCCCATGGGACAATTTTCTTCTGTGAGATTAGCAATGGAGCCCAGGGAAAAATGGTTGAACAGAGCAGCTTCTAGATCCGAGGAGGGGGACAGAGCTATAAGCTTCATTCCCTTCCTCGGTGGTAATAGGGCTTTATTGTACAAATAACTATATTTACCGTATGATAGTTTGGGGGATCAGAATGATCACATGACAGGTTAACAATGAAAAAAAGTTTAACTTTCATCCAAAACTCCTCATCAATTAGCTGATGTACTCTAGTAGATTAGTGTGGTAGGTGGGTCGTTAAGCTGATCTCTGCATACGTTAAGGCTCATTATAGACTTTACACAAATACATGGCTATTTCAAAGTTGCTGACTTTGTGACTCTGTCCTCCGGGAGGACAGGTCACGTGACGGGATAGGCGGGGGCATGGTGATGTCTTGCATCACCATAGCCACGCCCCCACTATAACATGCCTAAATTCACTGCATTGAATAGCGAGGGTGGGGCTTAATGATGTGATTAAGCCCCGCCCCGAAATTCAAGGCCCTGAATTTTGGCATTTTTTAGGACCCGGGTGGGTTGCCTACTCTTCCAGGAGTCTGAGAGGACTCCCCGAAATTCGGGAGCCTTACAGAAATTCCAGGAGAGTAGGCAAGTATGGGCTATTTGCATAGCTGCCAAATGTACTTAATGTTCAGGGACAGTGCCAGGTTTTAAAGATTTGTCCCTGGAAATGTCCTTATTTTTCAAAATTGATCCACCACACAATAAAATTCATCTTTTTCTGCAAGTCAAATGACATTCTTGCCATATGTTCTTATTCTCTAGGCCTTATAAGTTAATACTTATTGTAGAAGAATGCCTCAAATTGAAAAGGTGCACTATAATCCAATGCAGTAAACATGATTATTATTATTATTGTGGTAGTTCATCAAGGATGTTATTAAGAAAGTGACAGCAACATAGCTGAAATGCGTCTGTCAGGTTGTGACATCTACAACATAATTCCTGCAGGTTTCAGGAAGCTGCATAGCACATAAACAGTGCTGATTTGTGTTACTTCTGACCTTTTAAGGGCACGAGACAGAGGCGATTGTTCAATATTAATACTTCTTGACCTCTACAACATTTAATACAGGGTCCATAGAATTGTATTAGAGCAGCTGAATAACTACTGCAGGCAAGGCGGTCATTTGGTTTAACTCTCCTGTCAGATGGGTCACAGAAGAATATACAGCAATATAATATACATGACTGATATATGCCATTTTTGTTAATAGAACAATAGATCCCAAGCACATATGTATGCTGCATTTACTTCATGCACCTCTTAACAAAATACAAAAAAAAAAATACATATTTCAATACTTTTACATTACTAATGATGAATTCACTTGATCACTTGGTACCCCATTTACAGTGAGGAGTAAATCCAGCTACAAGTTGCAAATTTGCTGCTTAGCAAAACCATGCTGCATTCCAGAGGAACAGATTTAAAATATACGGACAGAGTTACAGTAGCTAGCTGAAATCTAAATTGCGGTGCTAAAATAAGTTTTCTGTATTTTTGTACTACATGCAAAAGTGACAAAATGCACTTCCACCCCTGGCATCGGATCATGGCTTGGCCAGGTACAAATCCGCTCACTTTTAAGTGGATGTGATCCTGCTTCTTGGTAGTTTGGAGATGCAGACGTGAACACTTTCTCATTCCCTGTATATTTTTGGTGTACAAACAATTATGCTTCTTAATCAAGTACAATTAAGTAAAGACGTTTACCGCAACAGGCAACGTAGGTAAAAGACAAAAACAAATGTAAAACACTAAATGCCATGTTTTTGTGGTACCACTTGATTTGAAGGGGGCTGATAATTAAAATAGATTGCAGCTCTTACTTTTAACTTGTTTTCACACGGTCTTGGGCAATCACTTTTATAAGAGGTTTAGCGGTCTGTATCTCTGAGGATCCAGCGACTTTTAATTTCTGTAATACCATAGTACTAAGTGTGACTGGATCACTGATAAATAACTTTTGGTATAAATTTATTTAAAGGACATAGCACAGGGCGCTTATTTATATAATTGCACTTGCACTTATTTTTTATATTGTGTATATTGTGAGATAGGAAATTGTTATTTTTGAGACCAGGGTAGAAAATTAGTTTTTTCTGTTTTAACCTTTTAAAAGCAAATGCCTATTTCTGATGTATATATCTGATACAATGAGCCTTTGTTTAGAAAGTCTGCTGTGTATTGTGATGTGAGGAAATGGCTTGTTTTGAGGTTTGTACTTTTTCTTTGAGAATGTGTATTGTGAACGGTCTAAAGAAAGGCCCATATGTTAATCAGGCCTTTGATGTGTGAGGCCTTTTGAAGACAGGAAGGGTTAATTAAGACCTTGTTACTAAATTTCCTGTGTCTATTGACAAGATGCAACACATCACTAGATTTGTAAGATATCACAGACAAATATAGATATCGTTAGCTTTGCAATGCATGTAAATCTATGTTTTGGTAAATGGGGTTACATCCTGATTCTAAAAATAGCCTGTGTCCAAACCTGTATAAAATGCACTGACTTGTACACTGAAATGTATCATTCTGATGTTCCATCTGACCTGACCACTGATACCTCTAATCAGTGGAACTGTTCTTGTCAGGACACTTGAGCAATAAACATCACTTGCTTCATAGACCTGCTTGAAAATATTTTCCATACTGAAAATCCTGTGACCTACAGAATAGACCCAAACTCTAATCGGTTCTCCGGCTGATTCTGAGGTTGGACCCAGCTCTCCAGTACCACCGCTCTGCCTGCTACCCTTGCAGCCCTGGTCAATGTGATAAGCCAGGAGGGATCCATCCACAGCAACCCTGATCCATAGTAAGAGGTCAGGAGTACCAGCCCAGGTACACCAGCAACGAGGTACGCTAGCAGCGTCAGTTACCCAGAAAGAACGTGGTTCTGAGTGCCATAAAAGGAGCTCAGTGGTGGCAGCAGGCCCCTCCCACTGCGGCAGGAGGGGCGTATTTGGAATAACGAAAGGGGACGGTAGCAAAGTAAGCCCAGCCGATTCCCAGCAACAACAGACAGGGTGGCATAGGCGGTCCATCCTGCCACACTAATGCTTTCTGTTCTGTCCTCACTATAACTTCCCTTTGGCATGAGTCAGGGGCAGGCTGGACTGGGGGGCAGGGGGGCATCTGGGCCCGTCCCATAGTGGGCTACTTTGGGCTGGGTCACCTTCATTATTTTCCCTTTGAAATGCTGCTAATAGGCTGCTGAGACAAATCATGCCCCCCAGGCTAACATTTGCCAGCCCACCCCTGGCCTGAGTATAATCAGACAGACAGTATAACCACTCCTACTTTAATAATCCAGTCTAGATGTGAAAATCTGAAGAATGGTGTTTATTCAAGTAATAAAGAACATGGTAGATCAAGTGGTAAAACTGTAATGAATAGACTGTAGAATACAATCACAATATGTACAGATATAATGCATGTAAACATGAAAACATGGCACAAATGCATAACTTGACAGAATAACTTGCCATCAATGCTGTGCTAAGGGGAGAGATATACACTGCATCTCTGACAAACATGAGAAATCTAAAATGGTGACCTCCTGTCATGGTGCATTGGAAACTAACTACTAAGGCCCTGATAGTTAAATTAAGCTGACACTAGGCTGGCCACTAGGTGGAGTTTACACAGGAATAAATGCACATGTAAAACAACAAAGCTGAAGGCATAACACCTCCTAAATGACAGGTGTTATTAGAGATATGCAGGAGGCTACGATCGAGAGATACTACTTGTTATTTTGGTTCACAAGTCTTCCTGCATCTTGGTCACCAAAACAAAAACTAGACTGTAAGCTCAGTTGGGCAGTAGAACTGTGTGTATTGCTCTGAATAACACCGATATGTATTTTTTGCAATACAAAAAGGAACAATAATGATACCAAGATGTCAATTTTCCATATGTTCCTTCAATTTTTATTTATAAAAAAAAGTCCACAAGACCTAAAAGGATTTATATTATTATCAAGTGTGACAAAAGTCTCTGTCTGAACTACCCAGTGTTATTTTATTACTGTGTTTACTTACTTTTTTAAAAGCATCTGTATTTTTGAATCCCCAAAAAAACCTACATGGATAAAATTTAGGAGTCACATTTAGAGGAACAGTGATTTCTCATTGTGGGGGAAAAAAGAAAAGAAATAAAATCATAGCTTCAAGCTAAACTCTACCCTAGAGAACCATAATACAAGAATCATAGTTTTAATCTTCAGAAAGTTTAAGTGAAATTCCAGATGCATCAAAAACACATGTATCAACTTATGCAAAGACCGTCATGTTTAAAATCCATCAAATCGGTCAGAAAGGGATTTACGTAATGCACCAAAGGTTTTGGAAGAAATAAAAGTATTGCTAAACAGACAAAAAGAAATTTGCATACCATGACTTGGACTCTTCATTCATTAATCTAACGATGAGTGAGAAAGTTAAACCACCGAATGATGTGTCAAGAAATAAAGTTTGCAAATTCGCTTGAGTATAACAACAGAGAGAACTAATATCACAAGAGGTTTGACAATGATCGGCAGGGTACTGCAGGCATCCTGTGACCAACTGACATTCAGTGTCGGCCTCTTGGAAATGCCCAAGCTTGGCCAACACATCAGTCCTACTACTGAATAAAGCGGACAGACTTTGCTTTCACAAATCTTATGCTTTTGAGCTCTCACATAACCCGCCCCCCAGGAGGTCCTTACCTCACTTTTCACATTGTGACTCAACATAAGATTGTCCAGTTTGTGTCTCTAAAGTTTAAATCTGTTAAAATCTGGATTATTCTATAAAATTCTATGTACCTGAGAATGTAATCACACAACGCAGAGCCACCTTAATGCATGGGCACGCTGGGGGGCCCCACGAGCATAGGGGTCCCATAGGTATGCCAACCTTTCAGTACACTATTCCAGGAGATTTATTCAGAACCTACAAACCCTGTTTATTAACCCGTTTACATGGACTAATCACCTCAGTATCAGCTGTTATCTCTACAAGCGATCTTGCTGTTGAGAATACATATCTTGACCTTGACGAAAGCAACGTACACGTACTAATTCAATCAATAATTTGTGTGGATTAATCTCTGCTGTACAGCATGTTTTTTAATGTTTAAACACTGATTTTGTTGGAGGTACCAATAAATAATTAATTTTATCAATAATTTACATTTTTATTGCTGTGAGTGGTTGTGGATGTAAGGGCCCCAGTGCACTGCTTTGCCCGGTGGCATATAATGCTGTTAAGACGGCCCTGACACTAAGTTACGATACTGTTTATATTATATCTGAAAATACTTCAATAACAACATTTAACTTACAAAAAAAAAAAGAGGAAAGTGTGACAAAAGTGTACCTCCGCCTCTGGTCTGCTTCGTATATGACTCCACTGCACTTTGGTGGTTCATTTAGAATTTGATTGGTTGCTATGGGCAACAACTCCACTTTTCCTTTTAGAAGCCTTAGTAAATCTACCCCCAAGTCTGGGCTTTCGGTAGCACTGCACATGCATGAACCGCATGGCAAGGTCACGCATGCGCATCCCTTCAGACTGACCCGGCAAAGGGGTAAATTAATCCCAGATTTTAATGGTAAATTGCGGTGAGAAGTCATTTTTCAAAGTTAGCCTTATAGCTACATTTTAATAAATAGACCCCTCAGTCCACTCCTAACCCACATTCTCACTGCTATTGGCTGGGAACAAGCAGACCAGTTCTGCTACTATCACATTCGGTTTCTCTACAGTGTTAGAGCTCAGTGTTCTCCCGAGCACTCGGAGTTTACCAGCAGTGTGCAGCTATCATCATAGTGGTGCCTCTTGGCAATGCTTTGTTTGTTAATTATAGTCAGATAGGAAACAGTTTAAAGTGCTGATTTAAGTTACTTTTTTTTATATAGAATATTGTCTGTTTAACAGCAAAACCTATGAAATATACACTTATTAATACAATCTATGTTTAACAGCTACAAAAATTAAAATATATGCTTCAGAAGTGAACTATGATTCATAAATCTAAGGTGTGAAGAATTCTCAACGACAATTAGGTGAAACTTACTCAATTGATTGCTCTATAACTATCTCGCCATTTAGAAACATTTTCATTTGGCACTTGAGACATAAGTGAGAGCTGCACTGGAACACAATGTAATCTGACATTTTCTTTAGTAGAGGTCTATATGACACATTACCCTACTATCTTCTGTTGCAGAGGTTACTAAGACCAACAACAAACTGTCCATTTTAGTAGAGGTCTGTAAAATACACTATCATGTTATCTTCTGTAATGGAGGTCTGTATTATACACTAACCTGTATCTTTCGTAGCAGAGATCTGTATAATACACTAACCCATAGTTGCCTACTCTCCCGGAATGTCTGGGAGACTACTGAATTTTTGTGAGTTATCCCGGACTCCTGAGAGAGCAGGCAAAAATCCCGGATCCAGCTATTTCCGTTGTTGAAGATGGGTGGGGGCGGGGCTAAACATGGCCCCGCACCCTGCTGCAATTGGACGAAATTACATAAGATTGACAGACGCTGAGCCTGACATTGCACAACGCGTGGCCACGCCCTTTTGACAGACCCCCTCCCGGACAGCTGCCTTCAAAAATGGGCAAGTATGCACTAACCTGTATCTTTTGTAGCAGACGTCTGTATAATACATTAACCTGTTATCTTTTGTAGCAGACGTCTGTATAATACACTAACCTGTTATCTTTTGTAGCAGAGATCTGTATAATACACTAACCTGTATCTTCTGTAGCAGAGATCTGTATAATACACTAACCTGTTATCTTCTGTAGCAGAGATCTGTATAATACACTAACCTGTATCTTCTGTAGCAGAGATCTGTATAATACACTAACCTGTTATCTTCTGTAGCAGACTTCTGTATAATACACTAACCTGTTATCTTCTGTAGCAGAGGACTCAGCTCAGGCTCATCACACAAACACTGAATAAGAGCTTTCTTCATTTGACCTTCTGAGACTTCCAGTTCTTTATTCGTTGGGACTTCTCCAGTCACAGAGTATATATAAACCAATAGCATAAAAATCTCTTCAGTGTGGAAGTCATCAGCCCCTCTTTCATTGTGAGACTTAATCATAGGGTAGATTTGATTGAGAACTGTTGGCAGCTCTGATTTCCCAGTGTTCTGCAATAAAAACAAATAAATAAAAACTCTGAAGAGTTCACATAATGTAGGATTTAATATGCATTGTAACAGAAACAGTAGACTACTAGCAACTTGCAGAAGAGCAAATTGATAAAATTACATGTAAAATATTGAAAAATGCAAAGTAATATCCAAGTACTCGTCTGCCAAGAAGACAGAGAGGAATGTACATTTTCCAAATGCCAAGTCGAATGCTGCATTCTATTAATACTAGCCGTCATCCCACTGTTTTGTCTTTGTTTAAAATTTATCAAAGGATTTATACCACTGCGAGTAGTGTCTTTTTCGTTGCCAGACTGGAACTTAATGCCATCTACAGCAACATAATAATGAGGATAAGTATAATTCCTTGTGGTCTCCGTAGATTGAAATATGGCAAGTCAGTCTGTCAATTTTTTACATGTTTTTGTACAGACTCTCTACACCTTGAGAATATGTGATGCTATATCCATAACACTTCTAGTTTAGTCTGAAAGCTTCCGCATATGATTACTGCAGCTACCATAACCTCCGTTAGGACCCAGGCATATAGGGGCTGTAGCTCAGGACACTTAAGCCCTCTTGGGGCACAGGACCCAAATACATCAGCGCCCGCTGTGACCCCTATGTCTGTCCCCCTAAATGTATACACTTTACTTGTAACATTTGGGGATAAATGTATGAACCTCCGGATTCTTCAACTCCGGCGAGTTCAGCGTCTTCAGCGCTTAAATTTAAAGCGGGCGCTGCCTTGTAAAGGGAAGTTTCCCTTTACAATGCAGCGCTGCTTTAAATTTAAGCGCTGAAGACGCTGAACTCGCCGGAGTTGAAGAATCCGGAGGTTCATACATTTACCCCTTGGTCTTATTCACAAATGTGACGTTAAAAACATTCCGAAAATAAGAGCTTATATGGAACCAAACTTAATTATTATTTGTTTACATCAGGTATTTAACATTGCCAATCAGGTGGTCCATATCTACATAGTAAGAGCTTCCTTATCCTTGCTGGATAAACATTGCAGCAATCTGCAAGTCTATCTAGGCAACTTGTGCAACAAGAGGTTTTTTTTTTACCCTATAGAACCAGAGCGAAGGATTAAATCTCACACTACAAATACTGGTAGAGTCATGCAAATCACTTCCTACCTGTAACCATTAGTTAGATATGCATCCAGACCCGTTATTTTTCTAGCATGGATACAGTCAAGTATGCAAGTTGTACTGATGGCTCTGTATGTCTTGTGGTCTCCATTCTAGAAAGTGGCTCTGAATGCATGATTTGTTAACATGAGCAAGTAAGTTGCGACTTGCATATTTCTACTCGTTGTTCCAAGATTTAATCCTTCACTATTTGGTTCTCAGAGCTATATGAGCTAGCTATAAGAATTAGAATACCATTATATAATATATGCAATATATTATATAATCTTGCATTCTCCCGCTACTGCTCCATCTCTAGTTTCTCCAATTTAGCCTTCCCACTCTCTGACCACAATCTCCTTTCCTTCAGCCTCACCTCTTACCTCATGCCCTTCCCCCTGCATCCAAATACACACGAACACAATGAAACCTAAGTACTCTCAACCCAATCCACTTCTCATTTTCACTAAAACAACTATTTTCTCCAATGACTGCATTGTCCTGTCCTAATCAGGCTGCCTCTTTCTATAACAAAACACTCACTGCAGCACTAGACAATTCAGCTCCAGCTACTACATATAGTCTCCCTACGATCCAAACCCCAACCATGGCACAATAAACAGACCTGCTACCCGCAAAAGTGCTCCTGCACTGCAGAGCGCAACTGGAGGAAATCTCGTTCCTATCCTGATTTCCTCCACTATAAATTCATCCTTCCATCTTATAGGACTGACCTTTTAATTGCCAAACATTTTTCAAATCTGTAATATTCACCCAGTCTTCTAACTCACGTCGCCTCTATTCCACCTTCTACTTACTTCTCTGCCCACCTGCACCTCCTCCTTCCTCCCTCACTGCCTATGATTTTGCCACCTATGTCAAAAGTCAAAATTGACACCATTCGACAAGATATTTCCTCATGCCAAATTCCACTCAGTCCACTCATTCTACCCACCTTTACATACACTCCCCAATCCATCCTTAATTCATTCTCTCCAGTAACTGAAGACAAAGTCTCTGCACTCATTTTATCATCTCACCCTACAACCTGTCCACTCGACCCTATTCCCTCCCAACTTCTCCGCTCCCTCTCCTCCACTGCATGCCCACCTCTAACTCACCTCATCAACCTGTCTCTCTCCCCTGGCACATTTCCATTCTCCTTTAAACATGCACTCATCTCACCTATTCTAAAGAAACCATCTCTTGATCCAGCCTCTCTCTACAACTAGCGCCCTATTTCTCTCCTCCTCTTTGCCTCTAAACTACTTCAACAATTAGTGTACAAACGCCTGTCTCACTTTCTCTCCTCTCATTCCATTCTCAACTCCCTGCAATCAGGCTTCCACTGAAACTGCTCTCACAAAAGTGACCAATGATTTACTTACTGCAAAATATAAGGGTAATTTCTCCATAATCTTTCGCCTGGACCTCTCTTCTCCTACACACCCGTCATTCCATTGGCCTTCGTGACACAGTTCTTTCCAGGTTCACTTCCTACCTATCAAACTGCTCTTTTAGTGTTTCTCCCTCTGGCACATCCTCCTCTCCACTCCACTCCCACTGAGGTCCCACAAGCAACAAGGCTCTGTTCTTGGCCTTTTACTTTTTTTATTGTACACCTCTTCTCTTGGGGAACTAATTCGCTCATTTGGCATCCAATACCACCTCTACGCTGATGACATCCAAATCTATATCTCTTCCTCTGACCTCTCTCCTCCTGTACTATCTTGTGTAACCAACTATCTTTGAGCTATCTTCACATGGATTTCCCAACGCTACCTAAAGCTCAACATGTCCAAAACAGAGCCTATTACCTTCTCTCCTGCCAGAGTCACCGCCTGCCCTCAAATCTCCTTCACTGTCAATAACACCACAATTTCCTCAGTCTCTCAAGCCTGCTGTCTTGGTGTCACATATGATTCCGCCCTCTGCTTTATTCCTCACATCCAAACTCTCTCCCAGTCCTGTCGACTCCACCGTAAAAACATTTTCAGAATACGCCTTTTTCTTACTCAACATGCTACCAAAACTCTTATAGATTCTCTCATCATCTCCCGCCTTGACTATTGCAAATTCCTGCTATCTGTCATTCCTGACACCCATATATCCACACTTCAATCCATCCTAAATGCTGCTGCAAGACTGATCTTCCTCTCTCATCGCTCTACATCTGCTGCACCACTTTGCAAATCCCTACACTGGCTCCCTGTGTCCTCCAGAATCAAATTCAAATTACTCACCCTTACCTAGATTTGAAGCAAAAAAATTAGTTTTAAAAATTATTATTGCAGTACCGTGCAAAACAAATATTATATTTGCTAGCTTTCAGAGCACAGAGGCCCCTTCATCAGTCAACTTTACATTTAATTTTGTAAAGAAGCCTGATGAAGGGGCCTTGTTTGTCCCTGTTTTATGTATGTACTGGTTTTCCCTACTGTACAGCGCTGCAGAGCACTATGATGCCTTACAAATCTACGATAGTAATATTAATAATATGTATTATTTACAGTGGAGGGCTCACTATAACCACAAAAGATGCGCTGTTTGGACAAATTCTAAATGCTGTATAAAGCGTTGCCCTCTGCCCAGAACAAGCACACATAGGCTTCCTCTGGAATAAGAGTCTTTTTTCAGATGTTTATCAAAAACACATATTTAGCGTAAATACCATAGCAATACCAAGGAAAAACGTTTGTTTGCTTGTTTTAACATAAATCACTGTGCTTGACATTTAAAAGACACGAGGAGGCCGAATCAACACAATATTATAAATAGCAGTTTTTGTGTACGCCAACATGGAACAACTTTTTACGCCCAAAGTTTTGCCAAATTCAATGGAAATGCCTGCTTGCTGGACCTCCCACGAAAAGTGGGAAAGTTGGGTGTTAAACTACAAACTGTTTTGTAAGTCTATACAGCATTACATCTTTATAGCTAAATGTTCATTTCTTATATAAGAAAATCCTACTGCTATAAGGGTGCATGTCAAAAAAAAAAGTTTTGCATTGGATTAGTCAGATGCGGATTTGACAATAATTATGTTGCATAATTGAAGTAGATACACAGCAAAACATGGTTTAGCTAAAAAAGCTGTATCAGTCTACCCATTAGTGCATTAGCTAACCTAGCATAGGAACCTAGCATAGGAACCTTACTCTTTACTACAATACTTAGCCATAACCCTGGGTACTTGGAACAGGGGGTTGTATTTCTAACACAGCCACATGCCGCAGGCATTTGCTAACAGCTATAGGCAGCTCAGCAGACAGGAAGGCAGATGACAGGCAGCTGAAAAGACCCAAATGACTGAGTAAATGTAATATTGATAGCATTGTGTATAAACCCACATCATTAATACTAAGCCCTTTTGTTATAGGGGGGGAGCTGCTTTTTATCTCCAACCAGCTCTACAGGGAATAATAAGGCAACAATTCTACTGGCACACTCATAAATTGATTTCTAACCTTCTCTAGGGGGTTATTCGCAGAAAATAACTGAAGCATAATAGCTTGATTTACAATTGTGACTACATGTCCTTTGTAGACTATTACTCATGAGATGCTTACAAAAAACTCACATATACTTAATCACTAAAATATATAACTTATACACAGGCACCAGTAACTTTGTAACATAGCTTCCAACAGTAAATTATATGTTATGTCTTAATACATTATTTACACAACCAGAAACTGATAATTTATAAGCTGGAGGCAAAAGATGCAGGAATGTTATAGAACTGCGCATCTCATTCACATGGGCCGCATGTAGCCACCAGTAGGGTGATGTGGTAGCGACAGCAAGAGAGGGCTGGCAAATTGTACCCATGGGGTCAAGACTATTAAGAACATTTTAAAGGGAAAAAAATGCAGGTAGCACAGTGACCCAGCCCAACTAGCCCACTATGGGACCAGCCCGAGGGGCAAATGCCCCCCTGACTCCCGGTCCAGCCTGCCCCTGACCGACGGATTGTAAAATATGCAGCAAGCAGAGCCCAATTATTTGGACAAAGCCCATGCCCAAATTACGAGTTCTGGAACTGTCCCATGAATATGCTTTAGGTGACCTTTTCTGGGTCGTGCTGGACATGTACATAGTGGAAAGAGTGAAATGTCACTCCAAAGTCTACCACCACGTAAGGACCACCCATGTCATTCATGTAAATGTTTATGTTTTACTCTTAATTCACTGCTTGATTTAGTCTCAATTGAATAAAACTTGTATAATAAATCATGAGACTGAGGACACATCCAGTCTGTCATAGTACATTTGAACATTTTTATTACATTGGTATAAAAGTGCCTAAAAATGTGCTCTCCGGTACAAAGTGCAATAGTAAGGTGCACAGGTATTTCTATAAAGATACAGGCAGAGACATGGTTTCCAAAAGGGCTGTGTGGTTATACACAAACACCCACATAAATGTGGCCTCACCACCCCTTGGATCTCATTTAAATATCTTGTTCCACAAAAGGAAATCATCTTTGTACATGTAGGTGTGAAATGAAGCACACACGTGTGCTTAGCATCTAGCAATCAACATACCCTGATCTACTCAGCTTCTGCCATAATTTAATACAACAGTTTGCACCAACGCAGATGCCGTTATCTAGGTCCACAAATCCATGGGCTGAGTACATATGGAGTATGCCTTGTAACTTGGTGGTCTTCATTGTTAGTTGGCCTGACTCATTAAGCAACGTAAATGCCGATGTATTTTGCATTAATTTGTTCTGAGCATGCCCAGAAACGTACTATCCGCCAAATACAGCAAGTGTATGCAATTCATCTTTGAGCGCAAAGGACACTTACTACAGCCTACGATTTCATGGGCGGAATGGGCGTATGCACATAGTCAATATACAGAATGGGCGTGCCAAGCTCAAGCTAACACAGCAGTGTCCATTTCAAACTTTGGGGATCTCTAAGGTTCATGTTTTTCGGTTGTATCACTTGTACCAGCTACAGGACACGTGTAAGTGCCAAGTGATAGTGATGACAGTCACGTATGTACGCTAGAACATATGTTTGCAATCAAAAGCAAATGTAAAAATGCAATTTGTGTACAGTAGACATTAATAACATCATGGTGAATGTATTTAATTCAAGAAAAACATTAAAAAAAAAAATCCAACTTTTTTTTTTTTTTTTTAATGACTTAGGGCCTGATTCATTAAGGAAAGTTAAGCAATACAATTGAGTAAGGTAATTATTTCTTACTCAAGTTTTCTGGACAAAACCATGTTGCAATGTGAGGGGTGCAAATTAGTTTATTATTTTGCACATAAGGAAAATACTGTCTGTTTTTTCACGTAGCACACAAATACTTGATAGCTTATTTGTACACTGAAATTTAAATTTGATTTAGGACATGCCCTACCCCAACTATAAATCTGCCATCACATTTTAAATTTACCTCCAATGCAACATAGTTTTGCCTTACTTATTTTTGCTTAACTTTCCTTAATGAATCAGGCCCTATATTATTAACAGGTGACAATAGTTGAATCCTTTTTTTTCTCTGCGTTCTGCTAGGACTATATTGTACTTATCCTGCAGTGTGTTGTGTTTGTCTCAATAGTGCAAGTGCCGTGTTGACAGAGTGTACTTAGACCAGTATTCAACTAGAAACGTTTCTTCAGATTCGCTTGCAGTTGATGACAGACGTGCGTATGCCCCAATTATATGCGTTTTTAAAATAAATGTTCATTGTGCAAGCTATTGTTGTACTTGACCAAAGTGAGCAGAACCACTGTTACTTTTCCCCATGTCTTTTCAATGCCTAAATAGGCTGTAAAATGTGCTTGCTGTTCAATGGAAGTAAAACAACAGGTAATATTGTACCAGGGCCCCTGAAGTTGCAAGGCAGAATTATTTGAGACATACACAGCGTTGAAACACATCTGGGGTCATAAGGTTCGTCACCCTAGATAGAACATCCAACATCTGCAGAATCCCAAAAATTTGGAGGCTGTTTATAGGCTCATTGTCCAGTGAGAGACTGGTATTACTGTAGATTGTTTTTATTGAATGCAATTATTATATTCAGCACTTTTGTAAGTGTTTCTATAGATTTCAGTTTTATTGAAAGTGTATTACACTATACAAAGCTTTTTTGTTCCCTTTTTTCTGGTGTGAATGAGAATAAAGCAATTACAGCAAGACAGATAAGGAGGTACCATCTGGGAATAGTTACAGTTAATCGCCCAACTGACTACAGAACCATAGTGTATTAAGGTACTGTCAGTTTTTCATGTGAGATTTATTCTTTTGGAACAAAGAGGTGTATAAGTAGAACTTCACTACTGCATTTGGAGGTTGCAGATTCACCTTTTGGTGGCTGAATTGTTTACACATTTTAGGGGTGTGCATGATGCTTACTCCTTATATTTTAATTTGTTTGACTGAAATACTACTGTCACGAACATAGAAAACTTAGTTATAAGGGTTAATCCATTAATAAGGCCTAAATCATAACTCATAACACACAAAGAGGAGAGCTCCATTGCTAATTGTCATATCTGAAATACAAATAATAGGTCTGGCAGGCTGGTCTTCTAAATGTGATGGAATTCCTCCCGCTGTAATGCTCTAACAATATTGGTGGCGTTATCAGAAATCACATATCATCAGGAGAGTTCAAGCAGGATAAGCCATGTTGCAATGACATCCCTTAGTTTTTCAAACAGAGTGTCAGCAGGGCCCTCTTAACAACATTTTGGGCCCCCGGGCAAAGCAGTGAACCGGGGCCCCTATATATATACATGTATATATATATATATATATATATATATATATATATATATATATATATATATATATATATAAAAAAAGAAGGGACTATATATATGGGCCCGTCGGAGGCAGCACAAAAAAAAAACCTGAAAAAAAAGAAGAAGAATATACTTACCTTGCGGTCAGCTGGCGATCCGGCTCCCTCCCTGGTCTCCTCCTCCGTCGCGCTCCGCAATGGATGACGAGCGGGCGTGATGACGTCACCCCTACATGCACTGCGAGCGCCGCACGGAGGAGGAGACCAGGGAGGGAGCCGGATCACCAGCTGACCGTAAGGTAAGTATATTCTTCTTCTTTTTTTTCAGGTTTTTTTTTTGTGCTGCCTCCGAAGGGCCCCCCTGGGCTGCAGGGCCCCCGGCCATTGTGCCCAATGGGAAAGACGGCCCTGAGTGTCAGCGGTATTACCTCTGACCTGTGCCTTGTCTCGTCTCTGATAACCACCTCTCACTCCCACCTTCAAGAATTCTCCCGTGCTGCTCCCCACTTATGGCATTCCCTACCACGCTCAATCAGACTTTTCCACAGCCTTCAAATCTTTAGATGCTCTTTGAAACCCCATCTCTTTTTTAGAGGTGACCTATCATCGATAACACTATTCACACTAATGCAGCCTCACAAGGTTGGAAAGGTCAGTATGTAAAAATAAATAAAATGCCAAAAAAATGTTGGAGGTGTGTATTAACAAATCTCCAATTTGGACTCAGCAGGTCAGGCATTCCATTGATCAGCTGTGCAGCAAGAAAAGACCCTCTGCCTCAATACAGAATCCACAGTGCAGCCAGCTTAATAGATAGTTATTGGTGACTTTCAAGATCTCAATTATTGTGGGCATGCTATGCAGTGTTGTCATCAAGTGTTACCGATTTAGAAAGTGTCTAAAGTCTCTAACAGATTACAAAGGCTAAACAGGCCGCACTGATGGTTCCACCCTGAGCGTGCATAGCATATTCGAGTCACAGTGGGACCTACAGAGAATCCTGCCCGGCTGCTCTGATTGTGTTATAAACACAATCAAAGCGGTCGGGCAGCATCCTCTGTCTGCCGACACGGACCTGCACATAGCATGCGGCAGCACAACCCTGCTAGAAGAGAAAAAGGTAACAGGGCACTAAATCGTCCAACCTAAAAAAAAATATCTAGGTCCGCCCTTGTACTATATTAGTGTAAATGCTTACTCTGAAACGTTGCCAATAGCTTAATCAAATAAATGAATGTTACTCATTCTAAATTAATGTTTAGTTCCATTCTTAAAACTACCTGGTCTAAGAAGAAGCAGAGGTACCGTCTGGGAACAAATGTACAGCTACACCCATTACCTTAATCTAGTACAATACTGTGCACACATTGGGAAAGCACTAGGAGTGTAAGGGTTGTTTTGGCTCACTGCTATTAACAAGGGATTGGAACACTGCCAGTTCTAAACCTCTGTTTCCAGATGTATCTTAGCACCCTTAAAATACATTAAACATATGGGATGTCTATAGGCAGCCCCATAAATTAGGCAATGTTATTGCTAGTCACAAAACAGCACACAGCAGGCATTATTCCACGTTCAGGAGATTTTCAACGTTTTCTGGCTCAAATCAACAGACACGCTTTCACATGACACAATTAATGCACAATTAATACTTGTACACAATTTGTTGACTCTAGTGGATAAACAACTCCTCTTTCTCTGTTATGTTTTGTACTGTATAAAAGGTGATGAGCCTATCATAAACTGACAGCTTATGACATCTCTACTCACAGTGTGCACATCTTGACATCTTTTCAGCTGTGTATTCCTAGTTTCATGTGTCATGTTTAGTTGATCTGATCCAAGTTGAACCAATATGAAAATATTTAAATAATATATAAAGCCATGATTTCACATTAATATATACCATAGGTTATGCATAACATCAGCTGAATAATATACATGAAACAAATGGAGTGTTTAAACTTAATAAGTCAACTGTGTTCTCTTTCATCTGTAGCAGGATATCTTGTGTGAAGGGAGTGTTTCTCTAACTGAGCAGGCAAAGTTAGAATGACAGCTTGGCACATCTGTAAAAAGCTAAGAACCTACCGGGTAACCAGAGAAAACTTCATTGAACCTAAATAAACACCTGTCCCCATCCAAGGAACACACCCAAGAAAGACAACCCACCAAGACATCAAGGACAACAGAGGTAAACAGATTCCATTTTATACAGCCACACAACCACAGGTAAGGAACAAAACAACACCCACCCACACTGCGCCACAAAGAGAAACTCCAACAAAAACAAATCACATCGCGATGTGTTGTACAGAAAAATAAAATTCCCTATTTTCACAATTGAATCTCATTTGCCTATACATTCGTGAATATTAGTACTGTAGTAACTATTTTATACAAGACCAAATTGTATTCTGCATGTCATACTAGTCTATATAAACTAATGGTGTTCTCTAGGGATGTTCTAAATGATGAAATATAAAATCACTTAATACTAAATAGCTAAAAGGCACCTAGGCCGCCCTGGAACAAGCACCTGATTGTGCCAGGCATGTAACAGAAAGGCTTGCCATCTGTAGCTCTAAGGCTAGGTACACACTGAAGTGTTTTCGTCCAATAATCGGGCAAATCAGCTGTCATACGACCATTCGGTCGGAAGTAGGGTCCGTGTGCATAGTAACATGATGGTCTAAAGTTGTGCCAAAGTGCTGACTGCCGCCTCATTTGGTTGGTCGTACTGTTTAATATTTTCCGACCAATCCGTCTAACGATCATGTAGCGTGTATAATTTTCTGATCGATCCACGAGCAACTGTCGATAGTTCCTAAAGCTGCGACTCTTTTGAGGGCGTGTGTATGTTAATTTTTGATGCCTGTACCAGCCCCACGTGGTGTGGTGTCCGCACATCACTCATTTGGTAATTAGGTGTTTCTAGCTCTAAAGCAGGTGTCTATTGCATTAATGGGTACAGCATATGTCTGCCAGTTTAATTATAAGCCTTCGTCAGTGTAGTCTTATAACAAAGTTTTATTTCTATGTAAATTGCCTCCTTAATTATAGCTATGTGCCACTTGATTGTAAACAATACACATAAATAAAAAGGTTAATTATGTGTATTACATTTGTCTGCCTGCATAATTTAATACATTTTTGTAAATAACACACGTTTCAAGTCATCGGGGTTGTTGTCCCGGATCTCCTGCAGCAGGGACATATGAGAGAATGAGTCTCTCCTATTGAACCACTCTTTGGCCCAAGAAGATCTATTCTTTCTCCATCTTTCCCTTTGAGTCTGTACTTGCAGTCTTCTTGCCACAGTGAGCAGAAAAAGAGCAGTTGCTTGTCGTTCTTCAAAAGTATCCTTATTAGTAAAAATACGTTTTTCATGTGTGGTTGAGAACGAACCCACAATGTACATGTGCTAGCGAATGTATGAAGAAAACGTGTTGCCATCACTTTTTGTATGAGGTTTAGAGTAGTTACTATTGAACATGCTCTGCCCCTTATTTAAATTTCTTGGGTATATCATTACATAGTTGTTTCAGTATGTACAAATTTCTAATCTTTGCTCATGACAATATGGCAGTGAAAAGTCGCTTGCCGGACAGTCTTTCGTTAATCGTCTAAAACGGGATTAGTATGTACGCATTAATCGTCCGAGCGATCGGACCTTCGGTCAAAGGGCAAGTCGTTATAGATAACACATCGGTCGGAAAATTCTTCAGTGTGTACCTAGCCTTAGTCTGTGTTCCATCTAACACATTAAATATAGAAGTACAATATACTAAATCTTTTCCGATACTACCGAAGAAGACACCCAGTCATGATGTTAGTTACACTTACACATCACATTCACTTACTTTTATAGTAATATGTGGTTCTGATTTTAATGTAATACTGGGATCTTGCAGATACATAGAAATGATATTTGTATAAAGTCTAATCTAATGATTACTACATATCCTGGAATGCCTTGTAAATTATAAACACTTTTTCTCTGTTTCTATTTGACATTAAAATCAGTTGTAGTTACTTCACTTCTGGATAAATTAGATTGCTACATTTGTATTCAGGATCACATAGCTACCACCATTCTAAAAGACTGTACAAGGATACAATGCTGCTGAGCAATTGTAAAGCGCTACGGAATTTGCTGGCGCTATATAAATAAATGCTGATGATGATAATGAGCCCATGCAGCTAAACACATCATGCGCGATATTGTCTCTGTGGACCTTGGAGAACTACAAATCCCGTCTTGTTTCCTTGAGGCTTTCGTCAATAAAATTCATGTAAAGCCCAGAAAATAAGAAGAGATGCAAGAATTTAATTTCATTTAACATGCAAAAGAAAAAAAAGGATTGTGCAGGGCAATATTCAGGGACAAATCTGTTAAACCTGGGACTGTCCCTGGAAATTAAGGACAGTTGACTACTATGAGGCTGGTCACACATGGGACAATCCTGTCGCTTCAGCCTTAGGTAGTGACACTCTGGGTGGCTGGTTATCATAGATCATCTCTAAAACCCTTATGACATCAGCAGCATCAATCTGTATGCCTGTTTTATGTTTTACTTTAAGCCACTTAACTTAGCTCACATTTCCTGCTGCGTGTGACATCTGCTGATCATAATATTGTGTATCTATTCTCAAAGTGTCCAATAAAACAAAAAATGAACTGGGAAGGTCTCAAAGGCTTTAAATAAAATTTTGCACTATATAGATCTGTGCCAACTGAAAACTTAACAACCCAGCTGTTCTCTGTTTATTGCTGCTGTGTTTAGACATGGTCTTACAGTGAGTTGTGACAGGACAATTATCTATCACTAAAGGGGAAAATTATACAAACAAGCTACTCTTATAAAAGTGGAATTCGTTGTCAGTTTACAGGTCCAATGATAAAATAATAAAATGTTTCTAGATTACACAATGTCTAAAATGTCTTCCTTCCCCTAGTGGCAGTCATAGTAGTAGCAGAGCCCTGATCAGGAGGATTCCCTCCATCAATACTCCCCGCAAAGAGTTATCGGATTACATTAACAAAAACTGTTAAAGTGGTGCAACGGTAATATATTTTAAGCTCAGACTATGCAAATAAGTGGGTGTGGCTTTACTAGTGGTAGTCTCTATTTTCATTATGCAAATATCTATTTTAAGTCTATGTTCATATCCAAACCTCCCTACCACCCCAACTTCAGGGTTCTGTCCCGTCATCCTGACCCGGAGAGCTTTGTCCCTATCGATGGGAAAGTTGGGGCATATTTTGCTCACTGCTGTTCTGCACACTGGCATGCACGGCAATGGAGGGATTTAAAGGGAAGGAGAGAACCAGGCAGCCTAATGCTTCAAAATAAACAGGCCCTAGGGTTGTGACCATACCCCCATAGTGCCATGGCTGCGACCCATGTTCTGATAATAATACTGCCTGCCCCAATATTGGAAAGTATGCATATCTGGGTATATCCAATGCATTAGAAATGCATGAACCAAACAGCATTCTGCATTCTACAGTACTGAAAAAACATTAAGACACTTGGATTGGCGCTTGGTAAGCCATAAGAACATCATAGCGTGTTCTCCCAGCAAAGACGACTACTGGATTAGGGTGAAGCCTCCTTTGGAGACAAGATATTCTCCCAGAGGGTTCCATACCTATTTTCATGGCTTTTCAGGGATGTGTCTCAATGACGCAAATCACATCATCAAGGTCCATCTATCTCAGTGAACACATATGGCCTCATATACAGCCCTTACTCCCCTGCAGTAAAACATGGTTTTGACAAGTTGCAAATTTGCTCCTTTGAGAATCTTTGCTCCAAAGTTTAAATGAGGCCCATAGCTGGCAAGGATGTGATAACACCATTAAAGTCGTCATTCGCTTTCCTCCACTAACATGAAAGTGCTAATAGCACCAAGTAAGGTCACAACCTCTACTTTTCATACCTTGCCTCTGAATCTCACACGAGTAAGGTATGAAAAGCAACCAAGTGTGGCTCGATCACTTATAAATAACTTATTGTATAAATTTATTTAAATTAATAGCGCAGGGCGCCAATTTATGTAAATGTACTGATTATTTTATACTGTGTTGTATTTCGGTATAGGAAATGTATTTATTTCTGAGACAGTGCCAGGGGAGGAAATTGGATTTGCTCAACTTTTCTAAAAGAAGCCTCATGCTAATTATTTCCATGTGAAGTGACCAACACGTCTTTTTAGCCTGAAAGCAAAGCAGGGAGTCGTTACCTGTTATCCTGAATTGTTAAAGTGAAAGGAAACGCCTGAACAATGTGATTTAGGATATCACAGACTAGTATAAATTTTGCTAAGTATAAATTGCATTAAAAATGCAAGTTTAAAGAACATCTCACATCCTGATGTTAATCTTTGAATGAAAGACTTTTTGGGCCTGGTCCGAAAAGGGGGCTGGTTTACCCCCTGCCAGGCTGGGTCCAAAACTGTATAAAAATGAGCACTGTCTGACCATGTAATGTAGCAATATACCATCTGTACTTCTGGAGATCACTAGTACCTTGAGCTAGTGTATGTAACTGTCCTTATTAGGACACATGAGCTAATAAACATCACTGCTTCAAGAACCTGCAATGAGGCCTAATTACATGCTGTAATTCATTTGACCACAGATTAAACTAATCTAATCCGTTATCCGGCTGTTCTGAGGTTGGGACCCTTGGTCTAGTACCAATGCTCTGCCTGTTACCCTGCGGCTCTGGCCAGTGTGATAGGCCAGAGGAAACCATCCACAGCAACCGTGATCTGATGGCAAGAGGTCAGAGGTACCAGTCCAGGTGTAAAGGCAAGGGGGTACACTAGCAGCAACAGTTACCCAAAAGGATGCGGTTCTAGATGCCATTGAGGAGCCTAGTGGTGACAGCAGCAAAAGCCCCTCCTACTGAGGTTAGAGCGCGCATTTGGGATAAAGAAAAGGGGCAAGGCAAGCCCAACCGGTCCCCAGCAACACAAGAAACAGGGTGGCATAGGAGGTCACACCAAGTATGCCTAAAAACACATACATGCATTGCACAGCATTCTGATTGATATATTACATAACTGCAATGAACACCAGTTACCGATTCGCAGCCAGAAAAAGGGAGTATGACCTCATGGCAAAGTGTGTGGGGCTTTTATCAAATATGGTCATTTGCAGGTGGAGTTTGGCCATAAAAGGATGTAGTTTGAGCGGAGCAGAGGCGGGGTTAATTTGTCCCGCTTTCAGGATTGTGAATGTTGGGAACTATGAGTTAGTGCACTAAACCCAAAAAGTGCTGAAATTCAGAATTCTCCTTGTGCCTCCAGCAGGAGAAATGAAAGAGGTACTGGTGGAGTGAGCATCTGACAGCCTGGGTCCCAGACATTAGAATCCTGCAATATAGCTATTAAGGTGAGATTGCGTTTTAACAAATAATTTGTATTCAGAGAGGAACACAATTTATTTGGTATAAAGGTGCAAATGGTATTGTCAGTAGTGACAGCTCTTGTAATGAAGATGTGTATTCATATCTAGTCATTAGGGAGAAGCTTTAAAAATATGTCTAGCTTAATTCATTTTCTGATATGAACTCTTGCAACACCGAGATCATAGTACAGTTTAAGAAAAGATTATTATAGTAATCAAACTTGATGCTGACAAATGGTTTCTCTACATAGTAGTCTTGTAGCAAATATTAGAACAAAAACGTATTTCTTTTCGCATAGGTCTGAGGCGCCACCTGCGTTTTTGGAAGCAGCGTTTTAGGCATCAGTAAACCCCAGCAGACATCTGCTGTTAAGTTATAGCACTAAGTATGTGGGATCTGTTCTTTAGTCGTTTCTGAAGTTTTATTATAGTAAACACTGCTTGCAGTATTGTCATCTAACAGGCTTATGTGTTTTAGACTTTGGATCTTATATGAGAAACACCCCATAGGAGTCAATTAAGACGGTCAAGATTCCCCATCACGGAAGACAATTTCTGTTTCTATATACCGTTGTTATTTGGACTTTATTTTATCTGTGTGTATATCTGACATTTGTTGTTCTATTGATTACATATTTATAGGTAGAAAGCTCCAGTATTTATTCTACACCTGTTTTTTTCTAAATTTAATAAAAAGTCCCCCCCACATTTTTTCCCTATTCCACAACAATGAACATTTTCATTTTAAAGTTTTAGCTATTCCCGAGTCTTGTCTTGGTTGGGGAACGCACCTCTCTCTGTGCTGGGACTGGCGACATCATCTTGTAAAACAGGACACAGTAACCACAGACACACCAAATACTGAGTACCACATTATATTATTACTTATTTGACATATCTTCAAATGCACTGTGTTTGCACTGTGCACAGTGGCTTTTCCGTGGGTGAAATAGGCTTAATGCCACCTTTGAACCAATAAAAAAAAAATAGACGTAATAGACGTAGCTGTGCTTACATAAAATAACACCATCATGAACCTTTTAGTTCAATAAATTAAAGCACACAACTATAAATATTGCACATACTGATGTGCGGCGTCATGTGCTAGCAATGTCTACTGACCAATCTGAAAACTCCATAGTACATTCGACTTCAAGCACAAGAAAGCTCATCTTCCGCAGATCACAAATCACACAGATTGCTATGCATATGACATAGCAATTAAATGGTACAGTATATTTCTAGGAGACCTCCCTATGATTATGTGCCAATAAAAGTACACATGTACTAGGCAACTCCCTACTGTACAAGACATTTTTAAAATGTTCCAGAATACAGTAAAGTGTAGTAATTAATAGCAATCCCATCTTGTTACTAGAACATTATTTAAGAATGTGCTCAATGCGGGGACAAGAGGATTACACTGTATGTGACCTGATAATTGATTCCAGATGAGACTCTTTAGTAGAAGACAGATGCCTAACACGTAATACACGCTGCTGGTGTGATAGATACATAGCCATGCAGCCATATCATTTGTGCAATGAAGCTTTGTTTTGCTTACACAACATTAAAGTTAACATCAAACTGTAATCACGACTGCCATGATTTCAAAGAAATGTGATAATGGCTTCAGGATGTTAGTTGCTGGTGAGTTTAAAGTAACAATGATCCATTTTTAGTTATACATCTTTTTATTGTACAATAAATATACAAATACAATAAAGATTTTAAGCAAATATTGAACTTTTGTACAGTGCATTTAATTTATCTGCCTTTCCGTCTCCATGTCACTTATGTAACAAAACAAAACTATTTTAGCTATACAGAAAGCAAAACACAAGAATGGGTAGGTATGTAGCAAAACAAAAAAAAAGTAAGGACATTTGTGTACCTTCCAGAATGGTATACAATGATACCAGTAAATAGAGTACACTGACAAATATTTTCCTTGAACACTTAAAATAAAATTTTCAAGATTGTAAATTTTAAATGCAATTAAATTAATTACTTAACTGTAAGTAGAATTTGGGACCCAATGACCTAGCTATATGGTTATCTGATTAGACACCATTCAGTTGTATGAACACTTTTTATGATGTTGGATTGTACATGTTCACTGTTGTGTTCGATCCTCTCTCTTTATTCAGGAGACTAGTTCTGTTATCAATATAAAAGTGTTTCTAATATTTCTGTTGTAACTGCACCTAACACAGAAAGTGTAGGCGATGGTAATCATCTTAATATAGCTTTATTGGCTACAGTAACTATTATTGTTAGTATTTCATGAAAATGAATTTCTGGTAAATATGTCATCCAAAGTCTAAAGTTGGAGAATAGGAGTAGCTCAAGGTCTTAATAAAGTTTAATTTAAAACTGTTATTGAGATAAGGAACAAGTTTATTCCAAAATGTACTCATTTTTCTACAGTCCCATAAGCTATGAATCAGGTTGGCATCCTGCTTTATATCAACAATCCACTTAAATGCAAATAAAATGTAACATTTTATAGACATTGTTTTGCATTCCAGCTATTGCAAAACTACATTTCTCATAATCCTACGCCTGCAGGCTAGAGTAGGATAACATCATTCACATTTAACATCAGTAATGTCAAGTCCCTCCCCCAATGAAGTCACACACATCCCTTACCACACGGCCACTACCTCAAACTGCTATACTGTGAGAAGATTATCACACCTAAATAAAACGGACAGCTATATAATATTGACAAGAGCATTCTGGGAGGATATAGAGGGATTATTTGGAATATAACACAAACAATGCATTCTCTTTCAATGATGAGTTCCGCAAGCAGAAATACTGGTACCGTCATAGTAAATATATCTTACAACAAGAATATGTTATTAATTCATTCCTTAAAGCTGCACTACCACTAACACTTTCTTAACTTGCCCTGCCCCCTAGCTGAATAACCGGGGTCTTCTACCTGCAAACGTTCTTCTCAGCGCTATGCCGGATCTGTAATACAGAAGCAGTAAATTAATTCTGATAACCATCTTTAAATGGCGGCAGATTAAGTGTGAACAGGAGGACAATTGCAAGCCTTCCTCCAGGGCTGTGACAGAATTGGAGGAACCCCGGGAAATATGGTCGCCCAGGGCTCTGTTGAGAGGCCACCATGTGAAAAATCTTTCGTAAGTAGTTGAGCAGCTTTATTATTTACATTGGATAAATACAGAGAGAGTAAAAAAAAATATTAAGAGTTAGAATCCCTGAAGAGATAGAAGATCTAGTTCAGCTTGCACTAATTAGACAAGGGTGCACAACTCAGATCTGTGTGAAAGCCGCAGCATGCTGGAGAGATGCATACTATACTCACACCCTCATGTGTGACCAAGAGATCAGCGTTGGATCAGCTACTTTGACTTCCTAATACTGGGCGACATCATAGGTGGTGAGAAACACAGCCCAATTGGCCCTCACCTTGCCTCTCATGGTCCCCAAACAACTCCAAGCCCCTAACCCACCCTCAGACCTCATGGCTCGTGTGGCAGTGTGCTGTGATTGGAGGTGGGCTACAGTCATTTGGGGACAAGTTCATAACCCCAAGCTCCCCCCACCCTCCCTAATATAACTCATATATTTCCCAATTCACCCACAATGTAATCATGGGGATTGGTTGTGGATATAAGGATTAAAAAATAAGTACCCTTACTATGCTGCTTCTTCAGAGAACAAGCAGCATGAGACATGGTCACAGTCTCTTTCAAGACTCTTCTTGAAGCTCAATAAGGATGTCCAAAACTATAACAGTTAGGAGCTTTCCCTGCAGCATGCAATACCCAAAACAGATATCAGCCATTTAAAGGATAATTGAACAGCTGATAGACCACTGTTTGATGTTAATTAGTATTGGCTGTTTTTTTTAGGCTCATACACTGTGTCATTTATGGCCAATTAAGTCTAAGACACTTCGATTGGCTGTCAAAAACGCAGTATGCAAAGTCACTTCAGGTCAGAAGCAGTAAAAAAAAAAAACCAAACATAATAAAAGGCAAGAACAGTGTATTTGGACAACATGTATCCAATAAAGACAAGAAAAGCCAGACACGGCATGGAAAAAAAACATACATATGGATTTACAAAAAAAACAAAAACAACAAATCACAATATTAAACAGATTTTCTTTGCTAAACAAAAGACTGACAACATCGTAAAAACATTTCACAATAGAGAGGAGTACCACTACAAAGAGCAATATTCTAGAGTCTAGTGTTACATTACCATTTCTACTGAGGCTAGGCAAGTGGTGGCTTTTTAATTGCTGTTTAACCTTGATATGCCATGTTAAGAATATGTAATTGTTTTCTATAATGCCTACAGACTGGGCCAGAATAAGGGCTACATGGGCCTGGGGCTGAAAATTATTAAGGGCCTATTATGAGAAGTGCCGTCCCACCGGATGTGTGGCCAGTGATGTGTGGTTGTGCACAGTTGTGTGTGGGTGTGGCCAGCACCACGGAGGACAAAGCTTGTCTTTGCTCCAGTCACCTACATCTCCCCTTATATTAAGAGAGCAGCACTAACTGGTTCACACAGCATGTATGTAAAGTGAAGAGTGGAACTAAGTTCCAGCTGTCCTTCATCCTGGGACAAGCTCCTGTCTGATCAGGATAATCCCCTAAAATCAGGACTATCCCGATCGAAGTGTGACAGTTGAGAGGTAAATGCTAGTTTATTGACCATTGAAGACAAAAATACAAATAATGGTTGATTAATAAAAAAATAAAACTTAAACCCATATATATATTAGAATAAGAGCCAAGGAAAAGAGAGTATATGTAGAGGCACTCCGGGGTATTTGGTTAAAATAACTTATTTTTATTGATATGCATTAAAAGATATCGGTACAACTTGCGAAAATATAAAACCAGTGCTGAGTGAAAAATAAAATGCAGATTTTAACTGCAAAATCGCTGTGTTCTCATGCCATAATACAAAATTTAATTGACATAATATTATTATTTGTGTGTTGATATTTTAATTATTATGCTGATTACAATACACCTAGTTGACTTGTTTGCTAATAATATTAAAATATACTAGTGCCTGATAGCATGTATATGGAGTAGGAAATCAATATACAGGGTATATTTCAGTGTCTCTGTCTAGAATATCCAGGCAGGGATAAAACTGGAACAATGTCAATTGGTATTGTATGTCTTATATTGTTGACACACATCTATACCACTCCTATGGCTAATAAGTCTAAACTAAGGTATAGTATTGCCAGATAGTTGATTGTGATATTGATCCTATTTAGGATCCTCTAATACCACTGTATCACTGAAGTACAGATAGCGTGATTAGATAGCATATAATAATGCCATCAGGCGGCTGACCATTGTCTGATAGTAATATCTATAGCGGATTAATGGTATTTGTATGGTATCTTAAGGTCAGCATAGTAAAGTTGTGTCAATATAGTACAATTAGATTGCTGATGCCATCAGGTAGCTATCCGTAGGTGTCTGTAAAAGGTATCTGAATAACATCTGAGGATCAATAGTGACTAGCGTGATACAACTACAGAGCTGCCTATTCTAGCTGAGTCTATTAGCAGTGGAACTATCTGGCTAAATAAAGATGAATTATATAATCAGCAGGGCATGAGAAACACAGCGAACGCCGTCGCTCGTTTCGCATGTGTGCTTTTTCAAGGCAAGACGAGCTACAGCTGTCGTTGGCTATTTAAGCTGTGTACAGACCATCCCCTTATTTACGTCATTGCACAGGATCCAATCATATGGTACACATCGCGGGGATGATAGACAGTTAAGACTGCCTATCATTTGTCTAGTTCAAGATGTTCTGGATTCTTATTGGCGTTTGCAGTGAAAAGCAGGAAGAGTTCATTTAAACAGTACAACGGAGATATCGTTTTATTTTTTAGCGTTTGCTGTCATAGCTGAATTGATACCATAAATTCTAAAATTATTCATAGCGTTGTATTACAGTCACCAATTTACAAAACGCCTATTGTTAGAGATAGATATCAATTTATCACAACTAAGGATATAGATAGACCTTTATTTGGAGGTAGAACCTGTGGTTAAGCCGGCCCCGCCTATAGATATTGATAAAAAGATGTGGAGCTACTAGAAAGTGCCACAAGCTAGGCAAGTCCTTTGGGTAGACATTTATCAAATCAATCTGCAACAGTAGAAGAGGACTGAATTCATAAAATGTTGTCAAACATGTAACTTCCATGCTCTCCAGCTGAGAAGCAACATACAGAGGCCTTTGGGGGATCATAAGGCATACCTGCCAACAGTGCCAGTTTAGGCGGGTCAGCCCAGATTTCAGGTCACTGTCCCAATGGTCAGCAAGTCGGGAGGTATCTCCCATTCATCACTGCTCTGCATATCGCGTGTACCTGCCACTAGTGCACGCGGCAATGAATGGGTGTCTGGAAGGAACGGGCGGAGGAAAAGGGCAACTGAACTCTCCAAATGCGCTGGGCAGGTAGGCCCCCTCCGCCGGGTGTAGCAATGCCTCCATTAGGATGTGGCCATGCCCCTATCATGAATCCCGGCGTTTCAAAGTTGTGAGGTATGCATAAGAGCATAGCTGCCAACATTTTGAAACACTCACCAGAAATCCAGACAGATACAGCATCTAGGATCATAGGCAAGAAAAGAGCTTAAAAAGGGAAGAAGGTTCAAAAAAAATGTTAAAACAGGACATTAGGACAATGAAAATATGAAAGGAAAACATCTTTCATTACTTTTTGTTCCAGAACATTTTAAGTAACTGTTGTCATTAAATAACATTGTAATACATAAGCATGGATTCATTGGTTAATTCCAGCATTTGAATAAGTCATATAATTGTATCCCTTTTTTTTCCTATGATTGATTCCATCTGATCTTATACACATACTAAGGGTAACAGTTATACTTGCGGAACATTATTGCTTTTGGTGGTACAGGCCTCTAAAATATACTATTGGTGTTTGTGCTATTTTTGAATCCTTATTCTGTACGTGGGTGATTTATAATTTGTGTCTCTTGGCAGCCTTGGAGTCACACATTGACCATAAAATGCAGATGCTGAGGGAGACAAATGGGTAAATTTATCAAGCTACGGGTTTGAAAAAGTGGAGATGTTGGCTATAAAATCCAATCAGATTCTAGCTGTCATTTTATATAATGTACTAAATAAATGATAAGTAGAATCTGATTGGTTGCTACAGGTAACATCTCCACTTTTTCAAACCCGCAGTTTAGTAAATATACTCCTTAGAATCCGAGGCTGTACAGGTAGAGAACATTGACTCAGCAGCGGAACACAAATACAGACCATATGCGGCTGTAGATCTTGCTGGACAATACACAAAACTATTTGTCTCTCACTGTTGTGCTGACCTTATCCACTAATACTGATGGTTTTTCTATTATCCATGTGGTTCGCTTAAAACTTCTTTTTTGAATTGTAAACCAGTGAGAAAAGGTTGAGGTCTTGTGGTGTACAAGAGAAGGAGACACATTGCTTGTTATTTCATGGCTATAACAGACATAAGTCATATTTGGTGGGAGAAAACAATGTTAACATTTCCATCATCTTGCAATAAATACAAACCAAAGTCTACGTCAGCCAAACCTCAACATCCAAAGGGAGAGAAAGTCTCCATATCTGTGGCTTCCTATATTACTATTAGTGTCATATAAATATTGCACTGCATGACTAGGCTTTCTTATAATTACACGTAGCCCTTAAAAACATCCATATAGCTCTGTACCACGGCTCTTAGTTTTAATTTGATTTCAAAAACTTCACAGTGCAAAATACTTCTTGGGCGGCGTGTGTATCAGTATAAAACCGCAAAAGGAAAGAGCAATGCTGTACATACTGACATGGTAGAAATACATAAGGGTTTAAGGGGCTCTATAAAGCGTATTCTACCTGTGTATTGCTGTAAAATACTGGATTATTACCCATGTAATCACCTCTGCTTCTGGAATGTATGTTTTAATATATTATTAATAAAACAACAACAAGTGTATCAAGGTACTTAAAGAAAATGGAATAAAGAAATAATTACAAGTCAATAAATAATGGGAGAGTTACCATTTCCTAAGGAAACAGGAAAATGTCCATTTCATAACCAGTGACGCTTAAGGTTGGTCCAAATCTACCTATATTTATTAACATTCGATGAGATGATGTTATTTTATGGCAGGTTTCTTCACTTTGGTATTTACAAATATAAATATTGGAGTGGTCTAGATATTCTTCACAGGTGGCCTACTTTTACCAATGCACCCACACACATATTTAAGGATGAATAAGGCCGGCCGTTTTGGATGCCAAATATCAGTATTGTTGGAAGGTAAGCCTTTAAAAATGATTATATTTGCATCTATGTTAGCGAGAACATTCACATAAATAATTATGTTTGCACAAATTAAAGTTCAAATATTTTAAAGGAGTCCTTGAACATGTGCCATTCCTTGGCTAGGATATATTTTAATAAAGTAACAACATACAAGAAAAATACTAAAGTAATAAAAGAAATCACACCCTACTGGCTGGAAAAAGAAATAATAAGAAGCTTGGAAGTGCTGTCCAGACAATGACAGATAGTTACACCAGCCAAAAGCAACCAATAAGGACATCCCCACCCATCCACTGTAAACACAGAGATACAACACGGGGGACTTATAAGAGTTTACTAGTAGTCATGTTACACTAAACAGCTACTTGTAACAGATATGTTCCTTTAACTATCCAGAAAACGCAAAAGAAAAATACTCCGGAACAAAATGAGACAATTTATTTCTAGCGTTTAAGTAAAGAAGGTAACGTAGAAGGTAACGTATGTACAAAAAGGGTCTATAGAGATTTTTGAGATTTATTTTACTTGCAAATTGCTGGCACAATATATGGACAACAGTATTCTGCATACCTGCCTAAATGGACACTGCCATATTTATTTCTCAGATGAAATGTAATTATGAGATAAATCACTAATATCCGAATTGCACAATGCTTACATGGCTTTACCAAGCAATACTTGGGAGTATACCCATCTAATTTCGCAGGAAGGACCCTAGAGAAATAACTAATTAATAAGTCATTTATTATGATAATATATGATAACACCACATGCTGTGCTCATACAATGACAGGATTTAAAGGGGTGACCACTCTCAATGTATATCTCTAAAACTTGCACATGCGCAGTTGTGGAATGGCAAGACATGTTTCTAGCAACAATGAAAAGAGCATTTGGTTGTTACTAACGAAAAGTAATTACAGGCTAGTTACAGTACATAACCGCAAGCTGTAACCTGTGTATTGACACAGTGCAGAGATGCAGCTCGGTTCTCCCTAATTTATGTTCGCCAGTGAAATCTGATTTCATTTTTGGCCTTATTGCTCTATGTTGCTATGGGGACTGTGTGAGTTTACAATTGCAGTGAATCCCTTTTTAATGTGTTCAAGAGACCCCAATAGCAACAGGATGTTTAAAAAAAAGAAAAGCATATGTAGTGTCTTTACCATTTCCAGAGAATAAAAAAATTCTAAATCCCTATATAATCATAGGATGTAAATAACCCTTTAATTAAATCATGTTTAAGAGCCAAATTGGTTGGTCTTAAAACTCAGATCTTACAGGTTTTCCGTGGTTATGAACAACCTTGAACCCTAAATGTCAACACTTCTAATGAGCAATGTAACACGCTCCTGAGCAGCGTATGCAGGTCACTCCGAGTTAGTTTGATGCATTACGTGAGGTTTTAGGCACATAAAACAAGACCCATCCACCAAAAGAAGCAATCAGACTTAAGCAATGTTTTTCCTGTTGTTAACATTTTAGTTTCACAAGAGTGGTCTGAACACAGACGTCATGCTGTAAAAACAACAGCGCGGGTACATGGTTGACTTGAGGGTATTTAGTTTGTCTAAACTTAGATCGATGATTATTTCTTAACACAGACAAATTTATTTTTGCCAAGACAAAAGTTTAGAGCTGCTCTGCCCATTCACAGCTAATGCTACATTCCTGATTTTGTCTGGGAGGGAAAAGTAAAAATAAAAGCAAGCAAAAAAAAAGGAATAAAGTATCAAAGATATATCAAGTTGTTACCTTTGCGCATTGGTTTGATGTTAAAGTAATGTAATTACTGTAAATATTTTTTTTCAGATACATTTTGCATTCTCCACTTCCTGGCTATAAGCAACGTTCACATTTTCAGGTTTGGAGAAGGTATATATTAGCGAAAAATCATGCAAAAACTACCTCTTTCAACATTCATTTTGGCTCAAAGGTAAACATGGGCATATAAACGAAAAACAACCTAGTACCTATTCCACATGCAGACTGGTTAAGCAGATCTACCTGCACTGCAGATAAACTAAAGATTTACCAGATCATGTCCCCACCGGCCATGTGCTGTAATCCCTTGCTTTGTCATCAGTAGGGTATCCAAGTATGAAAGATGCAGATCTGCCAACCTGAGCTCTCATTCTAACAGTGCAATCCAAAAAAGTACCAGACCAAAAAGCGGTTACTGAGTATGCTGTGCAATTAAGGACATAATTGGGCAGCACGGTGGCTAAGAGGTTAGCACTTCTGCCTCACAGCACTGGGGTCATGAGTTCAATGTTCTCCCCATGTTTGCTGGGTTTCCTACCACACACCAAAAACATACAAGTAGGTTAATTGGCTCCTATCAAATTGACCCTAGTCTGTCTGTCTTTCTGTGTATGTTAGGGAATTTAGACTGTAAGCTCCTTTGGGGAAGGGACTGATGTGAGTTCTCTGTACAGTACTGCGGAATGAGTGGCGCTATATAAATAAATAAATGATGGTGATGATAATTAGGGTCGGGAGTTTTGAAAAAAAATCACCAGCAAAGTCTTCTTCACAATTTGAGAAACTCTGTGTTAAATAATTAAATTGCTACTCATTATGACAACTCTAGGACTTCTGTAAGGAGCCCAGGGACACATTTGATGAGGAGGAATCCATAACTCAATGGGGAACTAACAACTGTATCCCTAAAGTAGAAAGTACAAGATTTTCTCAAGAGAGTAGTAGAAGAGAAACCATGCTTAAATGTTCACTGCTACAAATTAGGTTGGTTGAGTTTGTCATTCATTTTTTTTTTTTTTAAATCATTTTGGAGGCGAAATTGGAGGTTCAAATAATTTGCTGCTGATTTCTGTTGCAGAGGGTATATTGATATGTATATATGTTCTGACAATATCCTGTTTCCTCTTAACCTGGCTGTTGGGCCTTTGTATACTGAAATATTCCTATCCAACATCACTTGGCACAGTCGTATCTGTGTGAGTGTAGCTCCTAGGGATGTCTATTGAACTAAACCAAAGGCCTTTTATAAATAAATGGAGAGGAGGCAGATAGAGACAGAGCACTGTTTAGCATGGGCAATTAATTAGCGTAATGGTCTTCATGGTATTTTCTCAAACCTCCACTGTGCAGAACAAAACCCATCTCTTCATGTGAATCTACCGTACACAGTTTTGCAATCAGATAGCCAAGAATTTGGGGTATATTTTTACACCCCCCATATTAAATCTATCCAAGGAAGGGCAAGATTCTGATTGTGACATGGGCCATAAAGGTACAGGATGGAGAAATTGTATTCAAGAAAATATGAATGAGTGTCAAGGAGGTACTAAAGGATTTCTAAAACTGAATGGTGAAAGGACTCAATGACATCTAGCTCATTCGCTAACAATGGCTATATGTAATCAAGACTGCCAATGAAAAGGGGTACATGATCAGACACCATTAAATTGTACCAAGTGGTAATAATGGTGAATGCTGCAGGCAACGTTGAAACTGACACAAAGCAAAATGGACAATTATCAATTATTTTGGACTATATGGGGGGGAATTCAATTGGCCGCTTTACTGTAAAAAGTAATGGGGCCTGCGCACTATTACCGTTATTACGGTATTTTCAATGCCAGTTTTTTGCTCACAGCTCCCTGAGCTGCAAGCAGAAAGCCGCGTTAAAGTTACCGTAATAACGGTAATAGGTATAACGCCGCGCTACTTCGTGGGAAATTGAATTCCCCCCAAAACATGGGAAATGTGCTTTAACACTTTAAGAACCTACATTAACTCCTGTATGTATGAGCCCTTAAAAATGGCTTTACATGTTGTATTGTAAATGTAGATATTTAATGACTTTCCACTGTGTATAAACATTGGCTCAAGCTTCAATGAAACCTTAGCTGCCATCTGTAACCACTGTGAGAAGATGGAGAGGGAGCAGAGGCCACTCTTCCATTAGTAATGTCACTAAGCTGTCAGTGACATCCTTTAGTTCCAGCCCTTTGCTGAGGAACCATCTGGTTTGGTTCGTGGGCAATTAACTACTCGTTATGTAACAGAATATTATGTAACTCAATGTGTAAATCAGTTCTTTCGCATTATAGTTTCTTCTAGTGGTGCTTGGGTGGGTCGATGTATACAAAATATTAACACCCACAAATCATAATTGCATATCCTTTTTCTCACCCTGCTCCTTCTCAAGGCTGCTGGCGAAAACTCGCCAAACCCTGGGCCCCATGCAATCCCCATTTGCTCATGCACCTCAATCTACCCCATAACTTTCCATCCATCTCATACTTCCAACCCCACCAACCTTATTCAAATATCTCCACAATCCTCTCTTCCCTTCTCTTGTCCACTTTGGAACATCAGATCTGTTTGTAACAAACTTCATATCATGCATGCGTTCATGATTTATTAATTTCTAAATCCATCAACCTCCTTACCATTACAGAAACATGGCACACTTCCTCTGACACTCCTTACCCTGCAGCTCTCACCTGAGGGGGACTCTCCATCAGCCACACTCCCAGAACTGGAAAAGACAAGATGTTGGTGTAGGCATACTGCTTTCTCTGCATACTGCACCGTCCACATCATACCCTCTGAACAGTTCTATTTTTCCTTCTAATTCACACTATCCATCTTTTTTCTCCTCTCCACCTTTGTGTTGCTGTCAATTATTGACCCCAGTCCAGTTTCCCAAATTCTTGTTGTCTTGCTTGCATACTTCATATCCGTTGACCTGCCTACTCTCATAATAGGTGATTTCACCATTCCCACAGTTTCTACTGCCACTAAACTTCTTTCACTTACTTCCTCATTTGGTCTCTCCCAATGGACTACATCTCCAACCAACTGTGATGAACACTCCCTTGACCTTGGTTTCTCCCACTACTGATCCATTTTAGCCTTCCCACTCTCCGACCACAACCTCCTTTCATTCAGCCTCACTCTTACCTCATGCCCCCCCTGGTGCAGCAAAATCGACACACACTGCGACACCTAAGTACTCTTCACCCAATCTACTTCTCATTTTTGCTAAAACAATTACTTTCGCCTATAACTAAGCTTGCGAGCAGGTTTCTCTTACTTCTCTGTCTGTATGTATTACCCAGTATTGTTTTTTTAATGTTTGTTCCCAATTGTAAAGCGCTACAGAATTTTCTGGCGCTATATAAATAAATGTTGATGATGGTGATGATAATGATTACACTATCTTACCGTGACTTGGCTGCTTCTCTCTAGCCTGCCTCTTTCTACAACTTCAGCCCTAGACAATGCAGCACATTGCAGGGAGCCACGGTAGAAAATCTCATTCCTCTCCTGATTTCCTCCACTATAAGTTCATCCTTTAATCTTACAACACTGCCCATTCAATTGCCAAACAAACTTTACATTTATAATATCCACCCAGTCTTCTACCGCACATAACCTCTTTGCCACCGTCAACTTGCTTCTCTGCCAACCTCTGCATTCCACCCCTTTCTAACTCCCATCCCATGATTTTGTCACCTACTTCAAAGACCAAATTTAAAAAGCTATTTCCTCATGACAAGTTCCACACACTTCACAAATCTTCTCTCCATAAACCAAAGATGAAGTCTCTGCACTTACCTCATCATCTCACACTAGAACCTGTCCCCTCGACCCTATACCCTCCCAAGTTCTCCATTCTCTCCCCTGCACTGCATACCCATCTCTTCAACCTGTCTCTTTCCACTGGCACATTTACATCCTTCATTAAACATGTGCTCATCTCTCCATTTGAAAAGAAACCATCTCTCAATCCTGCCTTTCTCTCAAACTACTAACCTATTTCACTCCTCCCCTTTCCCAGCAAACTACTTGAGTGACTTGTGTACAACTACCTCTCTCACTTCTTTCCTATCACTCTATTCTCATCTCTCTGCAACAAGGTGTCTGCCCCAAACACTTTTACGCCAATGACCCAATCTACATCTCTTCCCCTGACCTCTCTCCTTTGGTACTTCTATATCCGCATGGATGTATCAAATGCTGCCTAAAGATCAACATGTCCAAAAACATAACTTATCACCTTCCCTCCTGCGAGGGTCACCACCACCCCTCAAATCTCCTTCACCCTCAAAAACACCACAATTTAATGACTCTCCCAAGCGCTACTTGGTGTCACACTTGACTCTGACCCTCTGTTAATTCATTCAATACAGCCTCTGTCCCCATCCTGTCACCTCCCAATTAGAAATACTGTCAGAATATGCCCTTTTTTATCCAACATTCTACCAAAACTCTTAACCATTATCTAATCATCTTCTGCTTGATTACTGCAACCTCCTGCTATTTGGCATTCTCCTCACCCATCTATCATCACTTCAATCCATGTAAATGCTGCTGACTGAACTCTTACCCTCACCACTCCACATCTAATGCACCAATTTGCAAATCCCTACTCTGGCTCCCTGTGCCCTCCAGAATCCAATACTTTAAATTACTCACCCTTACCTACAGAGCTCTCAACCATACCACCCCTTCATACATTTCAAACCTCAAATCAAACCCTCTCAGGGCTATAAATCTACCTCTGACCTGCGCCTCACATCGTCTTTGGCAACCACCTCTCACTCCCACCTACAAGACTTCTCCTGTGCTGCTACCAACTCATGTTATTCCCTACCACCCACAGCAACCAAATCTTTAAATGCTTTCAGAAAAACCATCTCTTTATTAGAGGTGACCTTATCCCCGATACTACTTACACTAATGCTCCCTCACAACTGTCCCAATCTCCACTCTGAACCACTATCACTCATCTTGTTTCAGCTGTGCCCTCTTCCACTTAGAATGTAAGCTCTCTCGTGAGCAGGGCCTTCCATACCCTTTGTTTTCATGTCTTCATTTATTTCATCTACTTTTATGGCCCTTTTTAATGTATGTCCTGTTTTCCCTACTGTACATCACTGCAGTGCCTAAAAAACATGTGATAATAATAATAATTACTCTACATTAACAAAAGTGCAAATCGTAACAATCAAATTCGCCAGATGAACCAATCCCTTTAATCATTAATATCCAGCAGAAGTAGGGAGCAGTAACTTGCTGACAAGTGAATTTGTTTATGTAGTTTTCCTTTTAATCTAGTATATTGTAACCTGTACAAAAAAAAGTCTCTGGAAGAAAAGAGTCAAAATAATGTTAAATTTTAATTAATTCAGAAAGTGCTTTTAGACAAAACATAAAAGCATGACTAGCAGTGGATGTTAGCATTACTAACCCCATAAGGTACAGTCATCTAAACAGAAAATCTGGACAGCGTAATGCTGTGATGAACACAAATTAAAAGCTTTAAATCTTAGTCAGTCTTGAGAGGTACTCTCAAATTACAATGAATACATGAGTAACAGGTTGTATGTATTCCTGTAATACCTCCTGAATGATCTTTAAACCTGGCGTTACATGGTGGGGAAACACTGAAAGACCAGACTTTAAATACTGCACCATTCTGCATACGTCAACTTAATTTTCCTATTATCATTGTTTATTTATAGGGCGCTACAGATTCCGTAGTACCAGACAATCTTAAAGATATGACATATATAAATACAATAAACATAATAACTCATACATGAATATAATTAGACATAATTAGACGTAATCAACTGATATTTATTATTAAAATATTATGCTGAAACGATTTGCTTACAGCTGCAGCAATTCAAAATAAAACATTGGTCATAATGACCTTATGGCAGAGAAGCATTTGCGTGTTTAACAATTCAAGAGCGATAGTTCCCAATGCTTCAATACACCCTCTTATCTGGAGGGGAAGCAAAAATGAAAATAGTCAAAGACTACCTAGAGAAATCACAAGCAGGTAATAAAAAAAAAATTAAAAGACTTCCAGGAAGTCACAGATACTTTTTCCATCTCCATTCCTCAAATTACACAGTAATAAGTTTGTTTGGAAATGCACTAACATTAGTATCATGACCTCAGTAACAATGTTACTGTGAAGAATGTTGGAATGCAGCTAAAATGTTTTGTTAACTCCATAAAGTTGTTTCTCCCGATAGCATGTCTAATATTCCAGGAGCAACTTCCAACTGTCAGGGATGCAGTCATCCCTTTTAACATGCATCTGTACAACTAATAATATTTACGGTGATACTCTTGGGTGAGAGGAGACTATCTGCAGGTGAGTGATAGGGCAATAATTGTGGTGTTACCATACATGTACTTTTATTTTGTGCATATAAATCAAGTTATGAATTGTCCCCTTAGGTTTATCACTCTATATTGTAGAGCATCTAACCTTCTGATTTAAAACTATTGACAAAGTTTTTGTAAAGCTTTGTTCTAAAACTACCTTAAATCTCCAGTCTGAACTATTTGTATGTGTCTACTGTCTCACTGACCGCTGCTCCATTTATAAACAAGTCTAAGCTGGCTGACCCCACTCCATCCATCATAAACAGGAAACGTGTCTCACAATATTTTTGGAAATATGTACAGCTACTGGAGTGTTTGCACATGCATTACAATGATAAGTCTCAACTTTTACTGAAGGAAAAACGAAGAACTATACCTAGAACGGGTCATCCCGGGAAAGAACATTCACCTCCCTTGACCGTTAAAATCATTCACAGCCAATGTAATATCATCTAATGCAGCAAATGTCTTGAAACACATAATATTACCTAACAACTTGAAAAGTCACAGAACAAAAGAAACAGCGTTTTTTGTATTATTTACTTGCAAGGACCAAGAGCACTAAATGCAAAATTCTCAAAACCAATGACCAAGGTGCTAACTCTTCCTGGTTCATCCAGTGTGACTCCTACACCCCTATAGCTATAACAAACAGAAAGGTCTACTATTATTAGGGTCACAATTAGCATCATTAAAAAACAACGTGCAATATAACTATTAAAGTAATTATATCGTTTTTCCAATAAGCATTGTCTAAGCAATTTGTGTTTCCAAAGCACAAAGTAATTTATTTAGCAGATGCAAAATTTATCAGTTCAATACATAATTATAATACAGTACAGTATAAGGTATCAGGAAGGTCCAGTGTGCTGCAGGTCATAGGCCGTTTCAAACCAAAATATCCAAAGGTGGGGGTCATCTCTCCAGGGGTTGTGCTCTGACTTTCCTGACAAGACTCCAGTTTCAACTAGTCTATTAGCATTTTACAGTTGGTATCACTCTGATCATTTATTCCCTAACATGAATAACTAGAGTATGCAATGTGCGATCTCTTCGGCGAATTAACCGGGCAACTGCTGATAAATAGGGGGTTAAAATGATACTAAACATTACACAGTTCCTACAACCTGAACCTCAAATAACACTAAAGTGTACATATAATCATAATATATAAACTAATAATAAACTAAATACTATCTGCTCATAAATTACTGTAGAACGGAACCAATATGAATATGAAATATATAAAGAACTAAATGTTAGAGTGTGAGTGTGTGCGTGAGTATTTTACCGTGCGATCGCACTATGCCACGTGTTACATGGCATACTGATCGCAATCGCACGGCAAAACAATATTAACCAATATACTTTCGTTCATCGAATTATACGACTTCAACATAACTGATAACTTACAGTAAATATATTGCTTCTAAAAATTAAAGGTATACAAAACATCAAGATTGTTTCATTTTCAGGATGCACCCCATTGTCACTGCATTTTGTTAAATAATGGATATATATTAAAAATTAATGGTTAAGCCTTACTCACTTCTTAAATGATTTGCTTTTCTTGAAATCTTCCCAGATGCAAACAGCATCGACAACATCCGCTCTTACAGTCTGTGGTTTGTTATAAACTTTAAGCATCAGATTTATCGCTTGAAAGCATCTTGGTTGTTTACTACTCAAAATATACTGTTCCTGAGAAGAGTCTGGTTCAAATGCTGATCCCAGATTTTATCAATGGGTATGCAAGAATTCTTCCTAACCAGCGTGTCGAGGCCCAACAATAATGGAGAACAAAAACCATCATACTAAATCTACGCTTCCGTCACTGCTTTTAACAATACTACACAGAGCCCAAAGGGCCTTCCGGTACAAGGGCAGTCCTTGCTTTTACAAACTAGTTGCTAGAAGTTATTTTTCTTTTTATCTATGCCAAAGTCCATTATACCGCTGTGTGCTGTATACAGACAGAGCTGTGTACTGCAACAAGAGCACAAGTTGCCTGAAAAAATGTCACATGTAGAGAAGAAACAGAGCCATTATCAGACAATCAAGGTTCAGGGCACACAGCACAGGTTCAGAACTATTAAACAAGCAAGGATCAGTACAAGCGGCAAACCATGCAGGATTCGACAATCCCGAGGTCAAACAGGACTGGATCAGATTCAGACCTATTGGATAAGCAGAGTCAGGAACCAGGATCAACAGGAATAATTACAGAGAAGTAGAGTCAGGAATCAGGAAACACAGAAATTCTCCTTTCAGGGGCCATTAACACACAACACTGATCTGACAGTGAGTGAACTGCAGGAAGCATGGATGATGATAAAGGAGAATCAGTTCCTGGTAGCTAATTAAGATGAGTAATTGGCTGTTGGACCATCTGTCCATTCCAATGATGCTCTGGTTTGATGATACAACAGTCCTGATGAAAGTTGTTGACTTTCTAAGATCATTTCATCAAATTTTAAGCTTTGGTCTTACTTACCTAAATCCCCCCTCAGCTGTTACATCACTACAAGACATGTGCAGGTATGCTAATCTGTTTTACAACCTTTAAAATTGCACTTTGTTCAAGAACAGTTCTAGCAGTGGGTTCCACAAGAATATCATTACTCTCCTGTAGAACATAGCAAGATACATACAAAATATGGTATTAATTCCACTAAACATGGTATAATTTTCCATAAATATGCATATGAAACATGGGAACATGCGTTATTCCTAGATGTTCTTTATGAGGCTCATATATGTAATTGATACATTTTATTTAGTTCCAGTGGCTACAAATGTATACAGAGGTATTCTCAAACATGGATTATGGAAAATATTGCTTTGATGCATCATTTATAAGCATTAGACATTGAACTTGGAGTGACCCCAAATATGGTACTTTCTAGTTAAAATAATTTTGAGAATTTAGAGTTGGTGGACTGGGCAAGAAACAAAAGGGATGACTGCCCATCTGTGATACCAACCATCGCGGAATGAACAAATAAGCCAGGTAAGATAAAACAGGAGAAAAAAAGAAGAACACAATAAACACTATATGGACAAAAGCATTCAGACTTGACCATTACACCAACAGGGACTGTAAAGACATTGTATTCAAAAACATATACTTTAATACGGAGTTGGTCCCCCATTTTTTAGCGATAACAGCTTCCACTCTTCTTGGAAGGCTTTCCACAAGATATTGGAGTGTTTTTTTATAAGAATTTGTGCCCATTCATTCTGTAGAGCACTTAAGAGGTCAGTCACTGATATTGGACGAGAAGGCCTGACTCGCAATCTCCGTTCCAGTTCATTCCAAAGGTGTTCAATGGGGTTGAAGCTAGGACTCTGTGCGGGCCAGTCTAGTTCTTCCACACCTAACTCATCAAACCATGTCTTTGTAGACATTGCTTTGTGCACTGGGCCACAGTCATGTTTAAATAGAAAAGGACCTTCCCCAAACTGTTGCCACAAAGTTGGTAGCATAGCATTGTCCAAAACGACTTGGTATGCTGATGCATTAAGATTGACCTTCACTGTAGATAAGCAGCCTAGCCCAAACCCTGAAAAACAGCCCCATACCATTATTCCTCCTCCACCAAACTTCACAGTTGGCATAATGCAGTCAGGCCGGTAACATTCTCCCAGCATCCGCCAAACCCAGACTTGCCCATGTGATTGCCAAACAGAGAAGCGTGATTCGTCACTTAACAGATCACGTTTCCACTACTCCACAGTCCAGTGTCTGTGTGCTTTACACCACTCCATCCGATGCTTGCCATTGGTCTTGGTGATGTGAGTCTTGCATGCAGCTGTTCGGCCATGAAAACCCATTACATTAACCTCCTACCGCACAATTTTTGTGCTTACATTAATGCCAGTGGAAGTTCAGAAATCTCCAGCTATGGAATCAGCAGAACGTTGGCGACTTATACATACCATGCGCCTTAGCAGTCATTGACCCTTCTGTGATTTTATGTGGTCTTCCGCTTTGTGGCTGAGTTGCTGTTGTTCCTAAATGCTTCCACTTTCAATAATAACACTTCCAACTGACTGTGGAACATTCAGCAGGGATGAAATTTCACAAACCATCTTATTGCAAAGGTGGCATCCTATCATAGTACCACGCTTAAAATCACCGAACTCTTCAGAACGCCCCATTTTGTATCACAAATATTTGCAAATGAAGACTGCATAGCTAGGTGCTTGATTTTATACACCTCTGGCAATAGATCTGATTGAAACACCTCAATTCAATAATTAACAGGTCTGGCCAAATACTTTTGTCCATATAGTGTATATCTTAATGGCGCACCTGTGAGTGCAGGCTATGCACACACCCAAAAACAGTCTCACAAATAAAACTTATTGATATAAAATGTATATAGTCCGTACAGAATAGATATATTTTATATTATCAAGATTTCTTTGTCTGGACCAATATCGAAGATTGTTGGTGTTATACAAACTTATGAGCTTTAATAGTGGTAGTGCTAGCATGTTATCTAAAGAAACGTCAAATCTGAGTATTGATCAGGATCTCATTAATAAATTATTTTGCTAATTATCATGATACATACAAAAATTACAGAGGTTTGTTTCTTTAGTTTGTGCATGTAGTGTACCAATAAAAGCACTCAGGATTCCCCCATTCATACCTTTTAAGTGTCTCACATCTGACAGAATTGTACCTAGAGGGTATAAGATAACCCTATGTTCACCGATCTGCCAGGTGTGAGGACTGCACTGAGCATAAAGGGGGGTATTCAATTGTTAGCGTTAACGGAAAAAAACGAGCGCTCAAAAAATCTTAGCGTTAATACGGTAATTACTCGCGGAATTTCAGCTCGCTGCTCCCTGAGTGGCGAGCTGAAATTCCGCGAGTAAACTACCGTATTAACGCTTTTCTCGCGCAATATTACCGTATAAACGGTAATATTTTTTGAGCGCTCTTTTTTTCCCGTTAACGCTGACAATTGAATACCCCCCAAAGTGTGTCTTTCTAATACTGCAAAAAAAAGTGGATAATACGCTAAACTGACCAACCAAAGAGTAGTCAACTCTCAACCTGTGACCATTATGTTAATATAGATATGATTTTGTTACGTTAACATTATTTTTTATGTTGTTATCCATACATTTAGTCACTGACTAAATAGCTGTATTCAAAAATACTAATTGTCCACTAGAAATCAGGGCACATGTAGAATGTATATCTAAAATTCCATTTACTGGATAATAAAGGGAATTAAAGCAAATGGTCTAATAAAAATATATATTTTTTAATCCTAATCAATATATAAAATACAACAGTCAAACCCTTGGTTTAGACAAGGTTAAAATGTTCAGTATTTTCATTTGCACCGTGGACAGTTTAACTGCATGAGAGTTGCTCTATTGATGTCACCAGCTAAGGAAAGGCTGTTTTCTTGGTACACTGACAGGGTGGAAAAGCTCATTAAAAAGTATTATGTGCCAAACTGAAAGGAAAATGTGACTTGATTTCCATGTAAACAAAGATTAACCACCTCACATCACTGGTTCTCCGTACCATGATACAAAACGTTAAAAAGTTTACAGATGAATTACCTATGACTAGAGGCACCATAAAGAAAAATTCAATTGCAATTATAATGAAGAAAATGTCCACCTTTGTGTAATTTATTCAGAATTTAGAAATAATAAACTCGAGAGTCCCAGTTGTCTATTTGAATTAGCTATACACACTGTCTTACAGAGTGTATCTAAAGCAGGGGTAGGCAACCTGCGGCTCTCCAGGTGTTGTGAAATTACAAATCCCAGCATGCCTTGCCACCTATTTGCTGGTCATCTATTGGCAAAGCATACTGGGACTTGTAGTTTCACAACACCTGGAGAGCCGCAGGTTGCCTACCCCTGATCTAAAGGGTACCTGAATGTGAAGAGTCTGAAGATCTGTCTAATATAAGCGGTTTTGAATTCCGCACCATGATTAGCTTTTTCACACTGACCGTATGAAAACCACTAAGGTTGGCACACTTGACTTTTGTCAAAATGATTGTCAAGCCATTGAAAATATAAAACCTCCATCAAATCTCTTTAATATATTTTGTTTTGCAGTTGTGTCTTTCTGTTCATGTTATTCACTGCTGCTTATATGAGTAACATTAATTATTCATGTTAACATTGATCTTATGTTTAATATTGATTTTACTTTGTTACTATAATGTATTAATTGTACAGCATTAAATTATTGAGTCAAAATGGGTTCCAGCTAATCCCTGTGTTTAAGCAAACAAGGGGTTAATGTATTTTGATTAAAAAAAAACAGACATTTAAAAGTCTGCTTACTGTCACCTTACCTTGCTCAGAGATTCACTTGTTTCACTTTTTTATTGTCCAGTTAAGAGATACAAATTCCTAAAATAATGGTTAAATTTATTTGGCTAGAAAAAAACAGCTTTGTGTCGATCAAAGTTCAGTATACATTCCTTAATTGATGCTTGTGAAGAGCTATGTATATATTTGAAACCTCTGAAAGTAATCAGATAGCCTGTGTGAATGACATTTACAAGCCCCATAAAGAATCTATATGTACGATTCTTATATTATATTCCAAAGAATCAATATAACAGAGCCATGCTTCCTATGTATATGTGCAGAAAAGCATATCATGTGCAGTGGAAGTACTGTCAAATCTCTACTAAGTTCAAGAAGAGATTTATGGTATATTTTTAAGAATCCATCATTAGAACTGTTCATGGACAAAAGGGCAATACATTGGTTGTAAAACAGATTAGCATGCCAGCACAACTCTTTCATTGATGTCAAAGAGGGGGTTTGGCCAAGAACGAACAATGCAGCAGATTACGTGTAAAACTACGCGAGTACAGCTCCTGTATTTTATTTCTGTTTATTTTAAAAAAACTGTTTTGCATTCATATTATTGTATGTCAATTTATCACTATTTTTATTCCATAAGTATTGTGACTTGCTGTCATATTAAGTCACATTTAATAACATTCTGTCTTTGTTTTCTAAAATAATTCTTGTGTTAGGCAGGCTTGGTTTTATAACATTGTTAAACCCCCTTCCTCTAGAATGTAAGCTCCCATGGGCAGAGCCCTCCCCTCCTTACATCTCATGTCTGTCTCCATTGTATGACCTTGTTGTCATATCTTAAGCTAAATCCTCCGCTATTTCATGCTATTATTGCTAGTTCATGACTATCCATGGAGGAGTTAATATGCTTAATTGCATTCATGTCACTGCTATTATCTGTGTCTGTCATTTTTCATGTTTGTCAAATCTGTAACATGATTGTCTGGCACTACAGAATCTAAACAATGATTATGAAATATTCATACAGAAAATTTGTTTGATTTACTTTGATCAATCTAGGTTTTGATTGCACTTTGGGATAAAGCATGCAAAAACAGAAGGCTTCCTAAAAGTAGCTTAGGACTTCCTAAGAGTATCAGCTCCTAAACTAAATCTTAGTGGTGGCAGGATTTTGTAAGTGTGAGATAGATTTTTTTTGATTTTTTTTTAGTGCGTTTTAGAAAGGGCAAGCAGTTTTATGCTAATTAACCTTTTCACACCACATGTCAGGCACGCTCAGGTGGGTCTTGTCATGATAAACTAAGATTAGCATTATGCAAAATGTTTCCTCTTGCTCTGTACAATAGAGAACTAGTGTGTGGTAACCAAGAGCAACCAATCAGGTATCTGCATTTAGCAGTAGAATGTGATCAGACTGCTGGGCATATGCCTCGCTACAACTCTCCCTTTCTCCAGACTGTTAAACTAACCTGACACCCCACCTCGATCATGTGCCTATTAAACTGTGTCGTTTTATTCTGACAGTGTATTCTGCAACACGTCTATGTGATTTTTGTACTGCCATGTTTGTTTGTTTGCTTTATTGTTAAATTTCAAAAGATATTAAAAAAAACAAACAAACAGTGATCAGGCTAATGATTGGTTGCTATTAATTATAGCATGCTTTCTACTTGCCCTATTCTATTTTGTAAAAGTCACTAGGAGATACAGAAATAGATCTACAGCCCACATATACAATGATTATATAATCCCCCCACAACACAGACTTTATCAAGTACTCAGTGCATAATAAATGACCTGTTTCCTTCTGTCTGCCACTGAAAGCAGGTCTGGAACTAATTTTAAATCTGGGTTTGATGCCTGTCCACTCCCTTCTTTTATGAGCAAATTTAACGCTCAGCATTACTGCCGACTATATCAATGATTCACGTGTTAAGTGGGTTTTGATTTGTTTTCTTAAGCAGCGATGTAAGCACCAGCAAGCTCTATACCACCTTGGTAAATGAGCTCAGCATCTCAAACACACCAAGATAGTTCTGGGAGCGCGTGCTCTGTTCAGTGATGAATTTGATGGGAATATAATTCAATCTCCAGCTTTGCAGACAGAGTTTGGAGATCACCCAACAAAAATGTCTTTTGTCTGTAATACAGAACGCAACAAGAGTTTAGCTAATAATACTATTCCCTGACAAAGTCTATGATCTTGCAGCTCTGTTGTTAGAGACAGGAAGTGGCCAATTATAGGACAGTGAGTCACGTTTAAAGGTTAATTGCTATTTTACCCCCAACTATTTTATCTGCTTTTATTCTTGAATTAATGGCAGTATATTATCTTATTGTTGACTGAATCATAGGGACATGGGGTTTGAATTGCTAGTGAGAACAACAGAAGTGGTAGTCACTGAACTCTAATTAGCTACATCCTGTAAACCATAATCAAGAACCATGGCTCATAAAAGCAGAAATAATGTCCCATAATGCAACAAAAGGGAACAACTAGCTTTTTCAACTGTTTGTTTATAAGCCCTCTGAAAACTGCACAGAAATAAAGTCAATTCCGGATTAGAATATTAAGAGCTCAACAGGAAAGCTGTATATAAAGGTTTGCAGCTTAGTCAAAATTAACATTACAGTGCTCCCATATAATCCCCCTTCGTTTACTCTCAAGTATATCCTATTAATAAAAGTGCATCAAAATGTACTATTTTCATTCTTGGGTATGCCACCCTACAATATAATATATTAGGCAGCTCGGTGGCTAAGTGGTTAGCACTTCTGCCTTACAGCACTGGGGTCATGAGTTCGATTCCTGACCATGACCATCTGTGTGGAGTTTGTATGTTCTCCCCATGTTTGCGTGGGTTTCCTCCGGGTGCTCTGGTTTTCGCTCACACTCCAAAAACATACTAGTAGGAAATGGGCTGCTATAAAATGGACCTTAGTCTCTCTGTCTGTGTGTGTTAGGGCATCTAGACTGTGAGCTCCAATGGGGCAGGGACTGATGCGAGTTCTCTGTATAGTGTTGCGGAATTAGTGGCACTGTCGAAATAGCTGATGATGATTATGATGACGTGCTGTGTTTTATGTTGTAGTAATAATGACACAGATGAAAAGTTTTTTCAGCATCATAAATGACAATTCAGTCATCAGCAACCTCTGGCTCTGCAGCTATGTAGAACTAAAATTCTCAGCATGCTAAGGCTAAGGTAACCTGTGGGTTTACAGCTGTTGTGGGACCTCAAGTCGCACAATGGCCCGACAGCCTTTGGCAGGGCATGTTGGGACTTTTAGTTCTACATAAACTGTAGAGGCACAACATGCTTACTGTAGTGGAACAGCCTGTGTGTCTTCTAGATACGTAAAGAGTTGTAGATCTATGCCAGGAAAGTATTGATTATTTCTAATGATAATCGGGGTACTGTTTGACACTGTTGCACTGAAATTTGTATATGTTACATCATTGACATATGAGCAGTAGAATCAATATGGCAGCTGTCATTTATTTTCATCAATGCAAAAACTGAATGTTTAATATGTGATTAAAAACCATTTACATTTTCCAGAATTGGAAATGCAATATTCGTTCATCTACTTGTTGATGCACTTTCTGTTATTTGCATTTAAAAGGGACAAAAGGAATCTCTATCGCTATTTCCATCAAGCCACCAGCAAAGATTTGAGTCACACCTATATTATATGCACAAGCATTATATTGGGGCCATATATGTAATTAAAAGAAGACCAATGTTTTGGTTCAGCTTTACAATACATTTTTATATGAGTTTCTGACCCCTTGATCTGTACAACTGTATTATAAGCATTTAACAAACATTTTTCTTTACATGTTAAATTTTAAAACCTTGGTTTTTCACATGACCCTGGTCCAAAAAACACTTCAAATAAAAGAGTTTACTGGTCTAGCCTGGCCACTGCTTCATTTGTCTTTGCTCACTATGTAAGACTGTTTTCTCAGCCCAGGGACGAGGTGAAATGATCCAGTTCAGCCTTGTGGTTCAGTTTTTGGCCAAGGTCAACACTGCAAGAAAATGAAGAAGTTTCTCGGAATCTGGCAGAAGAAAGTTACAGCTACGTCAACACAAAAGCAGTTTCTGTTCAAATGTAACATCTTTCCAGCAACGAAACACATATGGATGGAACAGATTGCTGTAGGGTCCAAAGCGATTCCTTTCAAAGTCCTTCATTTGTCACTGAAACCCTGATAAATTGTCTCATTCTGCTCGTAGAGCACTAATCTAATACTGGCTAGCTAGGGAACCTGAGGACATCCCATCAGCTCTTTAAGTCTTAGTTGACTCCATTACATCCCTAGAGCAAGGAACAACAGACAGAGCATCAATCTTGTTATACATACTGCATATGTAATATAGTGTACTACTTTATTGTAAGATAAACACATTTCCTTTGTGTTAGTTGTAGAATTCACATTATAAATTCTACAACTAACCAACATTCCATTCTCTCTCTAAAATTCAACCAGAGACCCAAAAGGCAGAATCTGCCTAGTGACAAAGAACAAGTGGGTTGAATAGACTACAGTGACTCATTCAACAATATAGTACCACAAACAATAGTGTTGATTTGTCTATTTGCTTTATTTAAAATTGCTAAAATCAAGAGTCACAATTTAATTTCTTTTTTTTGTAGGGGGTATGAATCATCAAACCAACCAATAGATGGCAGTGTTGCTCTAGTTTACTGCCTTTAACCAGCTAAATTGATGAGAAAAAAATCTCCTATTTAGAATCCCTGCCCACATAATTTCATCACTTTTTATGCACAGAAGAAACGTGGCATAATTTTTGGGGAAGATATATTGTAAGAAATAAAGATAACTTAGAAATCATTCACTGGGGAAGCTATATACTCATGATGCCAATTCCCAGTAGTAGATGCAGCCAGATTTCATCTGGCAATATATTCAGCCTGTGCTTAGATTCTTGTTAACAAAATCAATAGGGATTTTTTATTTTATTTTTAATTATTTTTTTACTAAGGTTTGTTTAATTTTCTGACACACTAATGCATATTTTGGCAACAGAACTGTACCCTGCATGTTCACATTCTATTGTTTTTCTTTATTTTATTATCTGCCGGAACTGAGTAATCCATTAAATGGGATCAGGGTCGGTGATAGGTGCATGTTATGAACGGACAATGCACAAATAGCCAGGGATGTCAATGATAAGCAGTAAGCGGCTATGAAGTCCCAGAGAGGGATTAACCACTAGCCAATCACAAACAGCAGGAAGGGGAGAGAGGGGTGCCAAGATATACACTCAGGCCCGGCGCTCCCATTAGGCAACCTTAGGCAGTTGCCTAGGGCGCCGGGACCTGCAGGGCGCCGCTGACTACGGGGGGCGCGGTGGCGAAATTTTGCCTAGGGCGCCGCAAACCCTAGCACCGGCCCTGTATACACTCCCTTACAATACAGTTCTATTTGCGTCCCTCGCACACATATAGGTGCCTGCCTATATTCAACTTTTGGAAACTGGCCAAATAAATCATTATCATGTTATGCCAGTAGTTCCCAAACTTTTGCAGTTCGCGGCACCCTTAGAGTCTCCGAATTTTTTCACGGCACCCCTCCAAAATGATTACCGAGCAGTCCTGTTTTAGAAGTAGTTGGGTCAAAAAATTGTAATAAGTATTTAGGTCAGGACAGAAATACTTATTTAGTTGTATGCAAATCATCCAGACACACTGCCCCCTCTGCATTAAGACACACTGCCCCCTCTGCCCTATGTCACGCTGTCCCCGCTCCTCTGCCCTCTTTCACACGCTGTCCCCCTCCTCTGCCCTCTCTCACACGCTGTCCTCCTCTGCCCTCTCTCACACTGTGTCCCCCTCCACTGCGTCCCTCCTCTGCCCTCTCTCACGCTGTCCTCCTCCTCTGCCCTCTCTCATGCTGTGTTCCCCTCCACTGCCCCTCTCACGCTGTGTCCCCCTCCACTGCCCCTATCACGCTGTCCCCCTCCACTGCCCCTCTCATGCTGTGTCCCCCTCCACTGCCTCTGCCCCCCTCCACTCTGCCCCGCTGTCCCTCTCACTCTGCCCCGCGCGCCAGACATAGAAAAAAACCAAAAAACACAAACTTACCAATCCACCGGGCGCCGGGACCCAGCAGCCTCCTCTCTCCCGCAGCAGCTCGTCACTGACGTCGATATTCAGTGACAGCTGCGGGAGAGAGGAGTCTGCTGGGTCCCGGCGCCCGGCGGATTGGTAAGTTTATGTGTTCTTTATTTTTTTTTTATGTCTGGCCCGCCCCACCCCTGGGAGCCGCGGCGCACACTTTGGGAACCGCCGTGTTATGCAAACCATTCTCTAATGTAACAAATGACTGTTATTGTCCAAGTGAATAAATGGCAACCATCATGTAGGGAATGACATGAAGGGAAGTCTGAGGGGAGTTTTGGAGTACATGTGGGGTATTTTGTGGCAAGTGGGAGGTCTGAGTGTCATGTCAGGGCATTTTGTGACATGTTGAAGGTCTAAGGTGCATGTGGGGCATTTTAGGACTAATTATGTGAGGTTGTGGTGTGACAGGATGGGCTCTCTTCCATCCTGCCCTCTTGTTTAATGGATTCATTCTTGGGGCTCCATTTCACCATTAGTAACTTACTGTTACTGACCAATCTTACTGGGTTATTCGGCCACCAGACACTCACAGACTGTAAGTGCCAATCAGTTGTAGGAAAGGAGTCGCTACAACCACCAGACTCCCACACCGGCACCTGGAACCGCTTACTGGTGTTGTTTGTAGCTGCTGCAGCACTTGCTGGTGACTGACTGGTTCCTCCTGACCGCTTCATAGGGATCAGGGGGTACATGCATGAAACGCTGATTTCTGCAAGTTGCAGAAATCGACGACTTGTAGGGAAAATTTAAAGTGGCGATGGATTGTAAAGGCAAGTTTACCTTTACAAGCCATCGCCGCTTTAAAAATTTCCCCTGCCAAGTCGTAGATTTGCAGAAATCGACGTTTCATACATTTACCCCCAGAACTGCAGGACAGCAGACACTGTTGCCTCAAGGCTCTGGGTATAACACAGGACAGTCAGGGAATGGAGTGTAGGTAACAACATTACTGCAGATAATAAGAATTGTGAAGGATCTTGCAGGAAGAGTAGTGACTATTGCTCATATACAGCCCTTGGAAGGACTGTTACACATCACTATATGGTAGTGATGAGATGCCCAGGTGGAATACGAGATTACACAGTTTACATGGAGCTCTTTTTACACATTGGCTAGTAAGCGCTAATCCAACCCCCTGCCTCTTAAACCAATCCAGGTTGATTCACAATCTGGGACTGGAGCAGAAGGAAAACCGCACCAAAACCTCAATTCCCCCTTGGATCACTTTAGTATACATTTCTAAACACATCCTTTTATTTATACATAGCACCTATTATTTTGGACCCTTTTGGTGCTGCATCGTCATTACCACTTCCTGTGCTGCTGTTGTGCCCACACCACGTGGGGGGACCCGGTCACAAAGGGCAAGGTGCGGCTCCTTTGAAGGGTTACGGCTGCACATGTGGCCCCTGAAGTGTAGCAGGTGGCCCTTGACTGTTATTTGCCATTCTAACAGACATGAAGATCTGCTGCACAACTGTGCCGGATGGGTTAGGATGTATTTTCCACTCACCTCCTTCCTCTAGGAATTAATCTTTTACCTGACAATTCCCACCACTATAAAATGATTTGTATCTCACTTACACAGAATGTCACAGCCTACTTGCAGCATATATGCCGACTGCCTCTGCAACCATCCAACTTCTAAAACGTGCAATTTCTTAAATAAAGTAGAAGAGAAAATGTAATGCTGTAGGAAGTAGTTGTGATCATGAGTCATGGCGACTAATAACAGACTGGATCTTTTTTAATATCTAGACCAGTATCTGTAAAAATTTCACACAAAATTAAAAGTTAATGAGAAAAGGCTTAAATGTTTATTACCTGTTTTTTGTATCCCCATTAATTGTTAATTAGACTGTCTGGTAATAGAGATTAACAGACACAAATTGCTTAAACACTTGTACATTCACTACCATTTAGCTGCTAAGTATCTAGAAATAAATAGATGTGCACATGGAAACCTTGGCTACTAAGAAAGCATTAGAAGACTTCAAAAACGGACCACACTGGAGATAACATTGAATGTACACCAGGGGGTAAATGTATCATAGTGCGGGTTGTACAAGTTGCC